>NC_088343.1:17712500-18012500 GCF_036884655.1 Musa acuminata AAA Group | reverse complement strand
GTACCATAAAATCGCGGATGCATCTATGGTGAAAATTGCAGCTATATATCTTGAAGGGGATGCTATATAGTGGTTTGACTGGTTTGAACATACTTATGGAGTCCTTTCATGGCGACAATTCAAAGAAGGACTACTGATCCGCTTCAGACCAACCGATTACGAGAATATTGACGGACAACTAGCAAAGATCCGACAAACCTCTACCATTCAGGAGTACCAAACCAGGTTTGAAAGGTTATCTAATCAAACTCATGATTGGTCTAAAAAACAGCTATTGAGAACCTTCATTGAGGGCTTGAAGCTGGTGATCCGAGGAGAAGTTAAAGCACGACAACCGTATACGCTTATGGCACCCATCTCCTTCGCACGACATCAAGAGGAGCAATTGAACCATGAAGCTTGGAGGACTAGGGTCGCTCCTCAACCAGTAATATTGAAGCCCTTAGCCCCCCTACTTTCGACCAAGTCCCTACACCAAAGAGGTTAACAAGAGAAGAGCTTCAAGAGCGATATGCGAAGGGGTTATGTTGGCATTGTGATGAGCCGTGGAGTCGTGACCATCGCTGTAGTAAAGGGGGACTTCTTATGATTGAACCGATAGAAGAAGAGGTCATTGAACATCCAAAAGAGAGCCTTAAACATGAAGAAGAAGATGCAGAAGAAGAGCCACAACCGACCAAAGTTACGGTACATACACTAGTTGGCTACTCAATCCCACAAACGATGAAAGTTGGAGGCCTTCTCAAACAACAATCGATCACTGTTCTCATCGACACGGGTAGCACTAATAACTTCCTAAACAGTAAGGTTGCTGTCTATATGAACTTACCTATTGAGAATTGCAGCAGGTTTGTCGTTAAGGTCGCCAACGGACGGATTTTGAAGTGTGATCATAGGTGCCCGCAGGTGAAACTGTTGTTGCAGGACCAAGAGATAATTGCAGATTTCTTCCTCCTCCCTCTTGATGATCATGAGGCCATACTCAGAATTAAATGGTTGATGACATTAGGTGATATTTCTTGGAATTTTATGCAACTAATTATAAAATTTTACAGTAAGGAGAAACAGGTGATACTGCACGGGAAACGTGAGGGCGACGTAACGACGATTTGCACACAACAAATGGAGAAGGTTTTGCATAAAGCATGCAGCGGCTTTTTGGTACAACTTGAGCAACAAACTAAGGGAGAGCTAACAAAATTTGAAGATCCAAATCTACTTCCTTTGCTTGCTGAATTTTCAGATATATTTGACGAACCGCGCAACCTACCTCTTACCCGCCGGCATGATCATTGTATAATGATTCTTCCAGGCAAATCTCCAGCAAATGCTCAGCTATATCAATATCCATATCTCCAGAAGGATGAAATAAAAAGGATTGTAAAAGAAATGCTCAAAATAGGAGTTATTCGGCCAAGTTGCAGCCCCTACTCTTCACCGGTGCTCCTCATACGAAAGAAGGATGGAATATGGCGATTATGTGTTGATTACCGAGCTCTCAATTGCATAACCATCAAGGATAAATACCTTATTCCAGTAGTAGATGAGTTGCTAAGGGAGCACAAATCTTCACAAAGCTGGACCTTCGATCCGGGTATCATCAAATACGAGTATGCGAAGAAGATATACCGAAAATCACCTTTTGAATACACAACAACCACTATGAATTTTTGCATTCTTCATAAGAAGGTGGAATATCTTGGGCATATCATATCAGAGGAAGGTGTGGCAGTAGACCCCTTCAAAATTGGAGCAATGCAAAACTGGCTGACCCCGTGGAACATAAAATTGCTACATGGCTTTCTGGGTTTAACAGGCTACTACTGCAAGTTCGTGAAAAACTATGGAGAGATCAGTGCACCACTTACTTCCTTACTGAAAAAGATGTCTTCCAATGGTCGGACAGAGCCTCCGCTGCATTCGACAAACTTAAGGCAACCCTGACGACGACGCCGGTGCTAACACTACCAGATTTCAACCGACCCTTCATTATTGAGGCCGACGCATCTGGAGTCGGAATTGGAGTCATTCTCATGCAAGATGGTCAACCACTCATATACACTAGCAAGGCATTATCTCCCTCCCATCAAAATAAGTCAGCATATGATAAGGAGATGCTTGCCATTATGCGCGCAACAACGAGGTGGAGACCCTACTTGATTGGTCGACGATTTCAAATTAAAACCGACCATAAAAGCCTCAAGTACTTTTTGGAGCGAAAGATATAATCCCCTAAGCAGCAAAAATGGGTAACAAAACTTCTTGGATTTGATTATGAAATAACATACAAAAAGGGGAAAGAGAATGTTCTTGCAGATGTGCTTTCGCAGCTACATGAGCAAGCTGAATTTTCGATCGTTTTACTTCCAACCAGCGACTTCCTTGAGGATATTAAGATGGAATGACAGGAAGATTCGGAGACCAGTAAGATCAAAAAAAAAAAAAAAAAAAATTAGAGGAAGCACCAAGCTCCGTGGCTCATTACAATCGGGACTCAAAAGAATTATGCTATAAGGGACGCATTGTGCTTGTGACAAATTATGGACAAAGTTATTCCATATGCAGGGTACTAAATTGAAAAGGAGTGCGACATATCACCCATAAATCGATGGCCAGATAGAAGTTGTAAATAGGTGCTTGGAGACAGCCCAAAGCCACCCACCAAAATGTGACTACCCAAAGAGAACTCCAGACCCAGCCAAGTGCCATTATTGATCGACGGATTATGACTCGACGACGACGACCCACTAATGAAGTGCTAATACAGTGGGCGAACCTACCAATAGAAGATGCCACTTGGGAGAACTATGACGACTTAAAGATCAAATTCCCAGAATTCACGAATCATCAGCCTCGAGGACAAGGCTGATTTGAAGAGGGCAGGTCTGTTAGGACTCTAGCTTGGAGAGTCCTAATTGAGAGGGACATTCATGTAAAACTGTTAGGACTCCAGCTAGGAGAGTCCTAATTGAGAGGGACATTCTGTTAGGACTCTAGCTAGGAGAGTCCTAATTGAAAGGGGCATTCATGTAGGAGGTTGTTTCTTAGAGAAGAATTAGGAGTTGTAAAAGAATAGGAGTCTTAAGAATTAGGAGTTGTAAAGAAATATGAGTCTTAAGTAGGAGTCATATTAGGAGTTGGTTAGAAGTAGGAGTCTTAAGTAGGAGTCCTATTAGGAGTTAGGGTTTAGAAGCCCTATAAATAGTCATGTATTCCTCCTCTTTTCATAAGCAATAGATGAATCTTTTCTGCAGCATTTGAGCAGTAACTTGGAGGGAGGAACCCCTATAGAGTTCCAAGGAGGCCGATCCCCTAAAGAGATCAACCCCAAGTTTAGAATCTGCAAGGGTTCTAACACCAGCCTATGTGGCCATGTGGGACAGCCCATATGGCAAGGTTGATCGAACCCATGTAGCTAGACATGACCTAGCCCATGTGGTCATGTATGACCCAATCCATGTGGCAAGGTACGACCTAACCCATGTGGCCAGACATGGTCTAGCTTATGTGGCAGGTACGACTCAGTCCATGTGGTTAGACACAACCTCAACTCATGTGTCTAAGCATGACTCAACCCGCGAGCCAAGCATGATCTAGTTCAGTGGCAAGGCTCAGCCTAAATTGTGAGTGAGGTTAAGCCCAGTTTGTGAAGTTAGGTCGACATAACTATACAATTGGTGCTAAACATACTATCATCCTCTATTCAGTCCGTTGTATCTCAGCCCAACCTATTACTTGGGACAAGCACGTGCAGCACACGTGACCCGTCCAAGACTCAAATGGATCGATTCAGTTTGGCTAGCATTATATGACATAGTCCAACGTGACTAGTTTAGGGTGATTGAGCTCGTTAATTGATTGAATCAGATATATTTGATCAATTCAAACCGGTTTAGGGTGATTCTAGACCAACGTGACTAGTTTAAACCTATTTGACCTAATGAAAATCAATCAAATTTAAATGAGACCAATCTAGGGTAATTCCAAATCAGTTCTATAAGGATTTGAGGTTGGTTCTGTTAGGTTCTAATTGAATTGAGTTTGGTTCAAGTCAATTGGGCTATTCTAATTAGAATTCTAGTTGATTGAGGACTATTGAGAAATTGATGTCTTATGTCTTTATAATTTGATGAACTTAAAAGTTTTATCTGAAGGTATTATTTGGAAATAATTATTGATTTTTTAATTTTTTTATGTTTATGATATTGTTATAATTATTTTCATATAGTATATGTGACTATGTTAGTGATCCACATTGGAAGTGCAACCTGTGAAAGGAGCTACGGGCTCATCATAGTACAGAGCCACTAATGGATATAGTCTAACATATCATACATCAAACATGATCCTTCATAGTATTGTATCAAACTATTTCTTGGATGGATGCATGGATGAATGAATGAATATGAATGAATGATCATGGTTATTTATGTATCCTTATCGAGGGCAGGTAAGGCGATTCTCTTCAGGGATTAGTGGGCCGTTAAACGTGACGATTAGACGGTTCCTCCATCTGCTATTGGGAGGAATATGTACTCACTTGAGCGGGTGAGGGATACTACTTCATTTGCTATTAAGAGTTTAATATGGGTTTTCTCCCTTCGCTGTTGGGAGGAATCTATACCGTGGAGTATGCCTCTTTATCCGTTGTTGGGAGAGTGCGCCACTGGGTATGATGTACGTCTTTATTATCTGACTATTATGTATGTATTGCATGTGACTGATACATGATTTTGTTTATTATATAATAATAATTATTATTTTTCTGATATGAGTTTTATAATGAATCGATATATTATCATTTAATATTAAATTATTGATATTTGTATATGTTTCATGAATATTGAAGATTATTTTTATGATTTTTCAGAGGTTCCTATCAACATGTGTTGCTGCTAATATGTTTTTATCTTATATTTATTTTCAGAGTAATCTACTACTATGTAATAGATCTGAGGCTTGGGTGGAAGAGACTCTTTCGTCACTTGTAGTCTTACCAAGATAATGTGATTATTTTTTTAGTTAATAAAATATTTACTATTGTAAAGATTGATATTTGAATTTAAGAATGAAAAAAAAGAAGTGTCTTCTGTAAATTATAAATAATAAAATGATGATTTATTTTTTTTATAAATCTAGGATGTGACAGTTAATAGGTTCAAACCAAAGAAATACCCATTTCTATGTCATGTCCAGCTCCCTCTTAACTTTGAAGTCATCTATATGTTTTAGCTTGAACCAGAAAATGAAAAAAAGAACTCAGAGTATATCTGCTGCAAACTATACATTTTAAAATATAAACTATAGCCCCGTCATTTTTTACAAAGATATGATATCTTATTTTTTTTCTTATAGTGTTTAGGAGGTTTAAAAGGTAGAAGTGTTGATCTTATACAAAAACTAGTTATAAAACCCTTTGTTTAATTTTATCATCTTCCATTTCATTGATAAATTGGCAAATACATGTGTTTTGTTTTCTGGACGGTCAAGAGGAGAAAGTTAACTGACAGTTGTTAGTGAATTAGATTTTCAGGTCCTTCTGATGCAAGATTCAGTCACAGATAGAATCAACAAAACACCTTTTGCTAGCAACATGAACTCCATAATGTGACTCTTTAGATATGCTGATATTTACGTGATGTACTGCAGGAAACAAGTTCGTTGCCTAGGAAAGTATCTAAGCATAAGTTTTTGCTGGAGTTGCTTTAAATGGTTCTTTAGTGGAGTAGGAGATTCCTGTGGCTTTGACAATTTTCCCAGCCTGGGACTTGCAGCATTTAAGAACACGTGAGTATTTTCTGCCTCAAACTTTTGTCATTTTTTTTGTTTGCATTTGCTAAGTGTGAGTCGTTGGGAGAAACTTTGGATTGTCTAGCTGTAGCCATGCTTCTTCACTTATATGTAAGCCATGGGGTTTGATCTTAAACATTTTATGCTTTTTTATGCTTGTGACTATTGACCATGTTTAATAGAGTATCTCAGCTAGTCGTTGTAATGTACTTTAAGCCCAATAAAAATTAATCCTTTGATTCTTAATTGACCTAAACCTGAACCATTTGAACATGAGACACAAATTAACCTGACCACGCCCCTGAAAATGAATATTTAAATAAATCTAGTCCTAAAAGACTGACAGTTCATATTTAATTATTAATTACTTATGCTGTTCCAGCCTATCTATTCCTTAATATTGATGCCTTTTTTCTGCATCACTCTCTCTTCATGTGCATAATTATGCATACATATTGACAAGTATGGACTTCCTGTGCTAGCTATCTCATGCTTTACTTATAGGTAAATGAGATTGGGTGCCATGTCTTCTGAGTCTATGTCTTCATATTAAATGCAGCATACACGTTATTCACATATGTCTGTGTTTTGCTTTTTCTTCCTAGTGCATGTGAGTGAAAAAGAAAGACATCCAGGCATCAAACAAAACTCTCTATACCACTTAGGGAGTGCTCATCTATATGCTAGTTATCTAATTATATTTTATATTCTTTATTGCAGATTTTATTTTGATTTCAGTCCAACATATGTCGGTTGTGGTCTTATCTGCCCGCACATTGTTAATTGCTCAGTCCTACTTGGAGCCATCATATCATGGGGTTTCCTTTGGCCATTCATCACTACTAAAGCTGGGGATTGGTATCCAGATAACCTTGGAAGCAATGACTTTAAAGGTCTCTATGGATATAAGGTACAACATAGTTCTAGTGTGTTTTATTTAAATATTATTCCTAGTGCCAGTCATTTATTAATTTCTTGTGGGATATTGTAAGCTTCAAAATTCTATGTTCTAGAACTTGTATTGAACTTATATATATATATATATATATATATATATATATATATATATAACTTTGTGCAAAAACAACTAGAACATTGTAGTTTCTTCACTTTTGCAAGGGATGACATTTGATTGTAGTACTGAGAGGAGATGGTAAAACTGAAGAAATGTGCATGCTTAACATTTAGAATTTGAGATGTTTATCCTCCTTAAATCGACATGACCTTGGTACTAGATCTATCAAATATTTTCAGAAGACACTACCAACCAGACTGACATGGCATTCAATGAGTGGCATAATGAAACTATCCAAGTGGCCTTAAATTTGTTCAGACATTCATCAGATTGGTTTTTGTTGGCCCAAGTACTAACAGAGAGGATATGGGTTTCTAGTGCTGGCAGAATTTGTTTTATTCCTTCTGAGAACTTAGTTAATGAGAAAACCATTCACAAAATTAGTTGTTTTCTATATGAGGCAAATTCTGTAGTTATGTTAATATTTGTTGTTATGTACTGAAGCATAAATTACGGATTTGGTTTGATATTATAGTAAAATTAGCAATCATGACTTGTTTTGTTATTACTTGTTTTTTAATATGTTGCTTCTTCATTGGAAAATAAGTGGACACCACAACTTACATTTTAAGGTTTATCTTGCTGAATTGCAGTTTAAAATGTCCCTCTTTATGCCTTTGCCTTTTGAACATTTGGTCTCTTGATGCAAGTGATTGTTCTGTTTTCTGTCGTTTGTATGTGATTTTTGTCTTTAGTACTCATCCTTTCAATAAATACCTGATATTTTAGGTTGAAATTTAAATGATATGAAAAGAGTAATCCTACGCTACTATATTATGGTATATTGGGCAGTTGTTTGTTCCCATTTCATGATATATTTTCAGAGCATTAACACATTCTAACCACTACCGATGTCATTGACATGGTAAGCATACCATTTTACATAATCTAATTAGAGAAACTGTATCCATCTCCCTTTAAGGGTCACAGATGTTGGATTTATCTCTCAAAGTTCAAAATGGGCCCCATATTCCTCAATAACTCAAAATTTAATGGCTATCCTTGAGGGTAGCAGTATTTTGAATTTTCATTTACGTCCAAACCACCAATATACCAATTTAAAAAGTTACAGGGTATATTAATGACCATTTAAGGTCCTTCCTTTTTATTGAGTGATCCGATCCATTCACATATTTAACTGAAATCACACTATCTTTGGATCTCTCTATTTGTGAACTCGTTAACCTGTTACCCTTCATACTTGTCTCACATAATCTGTAGGCAGTCAACTGAAGCTTTTCATTTTTTGACACAAACAAATCACCAGAGGCTAGAAGGAAGCAATCTTATTTACCAAATTGAGCAGTACTCTCAATGGTGTGTACCACTCTTGGGAGCAAGTAGCACCAGACTTTGTGATGATGAGGGATCATCCAGTACCTTGCTAAGAGCACAAGTGGCAGTTACAGAGTGCCCTCAGTACTGAGAGAGGATTGATTAAGAGGGACAAATAGGAAGGAAAGGAGGTGGAGATGGTGAGGATAAGGATGTGACTGACGAGGGAGGAGAGGAGCTGGAGTTCACCAAATTAGGGTGGTAGGAAGCTATTAAGAGGATTTAGAGATTGGGTAGGCTTATTTGGGAAGGAGAGTAGAATTTTAATAGGATTTTACCATATGAGTCAGGTCAGGTTGGGACTGGTAGGGAGAGAGGACAGAGGGTTAGGTTGGTTCGGTTGATCGATTGGAGAGAGGAGAGAGTAGAGAGAAGAGGGGTAGAACAGGCCAGTTGATTTGAGAAAGAGAAAAGTGTGAGGTTGTCTGGCTACATGGCGGGTAGTTGAGGAGCGATCTTACCCTTGGGGAATTCATGTGGGACTCATGTCCTAGTATGGCTTACTTAATACAGCTCATTGACCTTCATTTATGGTCAGCTCATAATATTTCTAACAGCTAGTTCAACTCAATGAATTTGGAGTTTCTGAGAGACATAGGGCTCATTTCAAGTTTTGAAGCGATAAATATATATGAACTACCTTTTGAAACATGTATGAGAAATTCCCATCTTACCTCAATTATCACTAAGAACCTAAACCAGTACCCCTTGGTTGTTCTAACCTTGTACTTCTGCCTTTTATGATTTGTTTGTTGCATCTGCTCTGACAATTATTCTATATCAATGGGATTGTTAGTTTTAGCAAAAACTTAGGTACTTTTGAATTTCTTGTTTTTGTTTAGCTTATTACATAAGCAGTTACGTACTCAAATTTATAATTACTAAATTTATCTGTGTTCAGGTTTTCATTGCCATCTCTCTTATCCTTGGAGATGGTCTCTACAACTTAATTAAAATTGTCGTCATAACTGCCAAGGAAATTTTGAATGCAAGCTCAAAGCAGACAAGCCTTCCCCTTGTAACTCCTCACCAAGGTAACTTATTTCATTAATATACTGTAGATACAATATTCATTTTCCCTCTCCATAAACAATGGTCAAACAAATGGAGCTGAAAGAATCACTTTGTTTAACTTAAGAATTTATATACCAGTCTGATATTGGTTTTGGTGGCCTAACAGACTGCCAGGTGCAATACCGACTTGTATCATCTGGTACCATTGAAAAATTAAAGAATGAATGATACTGTGTCAGTATTGAGCTTTTCATTTTGTTTCCATATTGTTTGGATTGATTTAAATCCTTCGTTCAGATTATTGTTCTGCAGCTTGTGCAATCTCTCTTCTTCCCCCACCCCTACTTCTGTCCCTCTTCTTGCCCTCTCTTTGTTATCCTTTTTCCATAACAGAATAAATGGATCAAATCTCCCCTATAGATGCCAATACTATCTTATTAAGTCCTCTTGCTGGTTGGCTTATTCTAGATGCTTGTTGGTTGGACTTCTGGCCGCCAACTGTTTGGATGGACATGCCTAAATGAAATTAGGAATTGACAAAGTCCTTCCATATCAGACTTGTTGCCTGTAGGAATGAAGAGATAAACTGATGAATATGACTGGTTTTTAATAATATACACCTAACATGTTATCAGGTTTGACAACTTGACTTTCCATAAGTGTTATTTAGAAAATCACTGTTCAAAATGATTCACATTGGAACAGTATAGAACAAATTTCCATAAACATGTCTTCGCACAAACTGTTACTAATTGATTCTCTACAAGAACCACATTCACTGCCATTTCTCTTTTTTTATCTCTGAACCTATTAGGTACTCTAAACTAATCTTTTTCAGCAGAATCCAGCAATGACCCTGTAGCTTCTGCTCATTACTATTTCATCTTAGGAGTTGTTGACCTTCATTAAATATTATGTTTTGACCCTTGTGTCTCCTTTTAATATTATTAACATCCTTATCTCTGCCATATTTATAATGTGTCAGAGTAGTTCATCTGAATTTCCTGGCTAATTAACTTCTGTTTGTGCAGATGACGAGAGCTCCAAGCTGTTGGAGGAAAAGCTGCAGAATGAAACATTCATCAAGGACAGCATACCATCCTGGTTTGCAGCTTCTGGTTACATTGGTCTTGCTGCTATATCCACTGCAACAATTCCAAACATCTTTCCACAAATGAAATGGTACCTAGTCCTTGCTTGCTACATTTTTGCCCCTGCACTGGCCTTCTGTAATTCCTATGGCACTGGCCTCACTGATTGGAGCCTTGCCTCAACCTATGGGAAGATTGGACTTTTCATTTTTGCCTCATTAGTTGGAAGCAAGGGTGGTGTCATAGCTGGGCTGGCTGCATGTGGCGTTATGATGTCCATTGTGTCCACTGCTGCCGATCTAATGCAGGATTTTAAGACAGGTTACCTTACCCTATCCTCTCCTAAATCCATGTTTGTATCCCAGTTGATCGGGACAGCACTAGGTTGTATCATAGCTCCGCTTACTTTCTGGCTCTATTGGACTGCTTTCGATATTGGGTCACCTGATGGTGTGTACAAGGCTCCATATGCAGTCATCTACCGAGAAATGGCCATTCTGGGTATCGAGGGCTTCTCGGCACTGCCAAAGCACTGTCTGGAGCTCTGTTCCGTGTTCTTTGTAGCTGCGCTTATAATTAATCTTTTGAGGGATGTAACTCCGAAGAATGTTTCCCAGTTTATACCGATACCGATGGCAATGGCAATACCCTTCTACATAGGAGCATATTTTGCAATTGATATGTTCGTTGGGACCGTGATTTTGTTTGTATGGGAGAGGTTGAACCGAAAGGAGTTGGAGGACTATGCTGGAGCAGTGGCATCAGGCTTGATTTGTGGTGATGGGATCTGGACTGTTCCATCTGCAATCCTGTCGATCTTTAGGATTGACCCTCCAATCTGCATGTACTTTGCTTCTAGCAGCTAAAAAAGATACCGTGGCTGTGGATACTATATCATATTGTATGCTTTGGTGATTTGTAAATGGGCATTATAATTAATTGGTTAGCAACTTCAGGAAAATACTAAGATCATCTTATTCTTTTTATCTAAAGGATTTTTATTGATGTGTACTTGGGGATCTTTAGGATTGATCCTCCAATCTGCATGTACTTTGCTCCTACAGCAAAAAAGATGCTGTGGCTGGGATACTATATCATGTTGTATGCTTTGGTGTGATCTGTAAATGGGCATGACAATTAATTGGTTATAAATACCATATTGTATAACCGAAGGGGAATATATAGATCACCTTATTCTTTCCACAATTTTAAGTATGCTTATCACGTGTGCTTGAGGTGGCTTTTATCATAGAAAACCTTTGCCCATTTATGTCGTTTGGATGATTGGAAGAATGTGTTTTTGGAAACAATAACAGGGGATCTGAACTGGTGATTCCGGATTCGATTTACTGGATTAAGAAAAGAAATGATATCTGGGTGCTGCTTACTTTCTGTATCCTGTCAAAGTAGCTTGTATCTGGATGAATCTGCTATTTAAGTTGGGTTTGCGATATATAGCAACACCAAATTCCATTTATCTTGAAATTTGATGCAATCTTTGATTGTTGCCACTAAACTTTAATATTTGCCAAATGACTTTAGTTTTTATATAGATTCCCCAATCTTGATCAAAAGTTGACTTTGCTACATGGTAAGATTTGGCTTGCCAAATGTAGCATATATATATCAACAAAAAAGGAATTGTCAAACATGCACATGACGATTGGCACCTCAAGGCAAATTACGAACATGGTTTTCCCAAAAACCATGTTCTGCACAAAGATTGGTGAATGATAGCCCGAACCATTCCCTTCCCACATTCATCCATTTGAAGAAGAAAGCATCAAAAGAATAATTTCTGTCATTGTTTCCTTTAATTCTTTTGATCGAGTTTCCATAAAGTCTACTCAATCCTGTTTCTTCCCCTATAAACAAGACTTGACTTGCAGCCTGCAACAGCAATAGGAGGAGGCAAACATGGCGAGTTCTCTAAAGCTTCTCTTTGCTCTTCTTCTCCTCCTTCTCTGCAGCATTCACGGAGGTGACCTCTGTTTCCCTTTGCTTCTTCCTCCTCCAAATTATCTAGTGGTTCGGTCTAACCTCGCCATAGCAACGCTGTCAACGCAGGCCGGGGACAACCGTGCAGCACATCGGACATAAACGTTGAACAGAGCAAGACGGGAGTGACCGTGGAAGGGCAAGCGGAGTACGAAGTTACGGTGAGCAACACCTGCGACTGTCCGCAGTCGAAGGTGATGATACTGTGCTACGGCCTCAGAAGCGTCGTAGCCGTCTCCCCTCGCGCCATTAAGCCGGTGGACGCTAAGCTGTGCGTCGTCGCCGAGGGGCGCCCGTTGTCCAAGGGGACTCCCGTTAAGTTCAAGTACGCGTGGAAGACGCCGCAAGACTTTCCTGTGGTTAGCACGAAGATCCGCTGCTAATTAGTAGGTTCTATCAAAGCCATAGTATCCTGTGGATGTTTGAGAGAAGGTTTTAGCTTCTGTTGCTGCTTCTTTGCTTCGTGACGATTTGGATGTCCTACGTACTTAAATCCAAGGTCTGCCGTATTGTATCGTATCGGTGTTTCGATCCGAGCTCGGTATCGATACAGTACGGTGTACCGAACGGTACACCCAGATACAGTGTTGCTATAGTGTCGGTACAGTCCCGACCGGTACAGTGCGATCCGCATACCGCTGGTCTGTCGGACCGGTACATATTACCCGTACCGGACGGTACGATCCGATATGACAAACATTACTTAAATCTAATAAGAGAGACTCCGGAGAGTGCAACGTTGTGCTCCACAAAAACACCTAATAGCTTATATTATGATCAACTTTAAATTATATATATATATATATATATATATATATATATATATATATATATATATATATATATATATATATATATATATATATATATATATATATATATATATATATATATATATATCTCGTTATGCTCCGCAAAACACCTAATAGCTTCTATCATGATCAATTAAATATAAATATTTTATTGGAAAAAGTGTTCACTATGGATTTTTATCATATAATGGCCCCCTATTTATTTTTCTTTGGGGTGCTTTATTTTTATAATCATATATTTTTTTTAAAAAAAAATTTATGATATTTAAATCTCAAATTGTTGAGATTTACATTTTTTTGTTGTTGTTATACGATAATTAATCATTAAAATTTAAGATTTTTTGAATCGATAGTATGATCAGATGTAACCTTATCAAATTTTATTAAAAATATATTTGGTAATACATTTGAGATCTATTTTTTTTATTTATGATTAATTTAAATAAAAATGTGTACTCACTTTTGAATAAATATTAAAAAAACAGAAAGGTAAATTTGTCATATAATGTTCAATAGAATTTTGAAATATAATTTTATTAAACATTACTTAGGTGAATGCACATCTAAAATATAATTTTTATCTATTATTTATTAAGCATTTAAAGCATTCATTCACTCAAAACTTTTTCTTCAATTACATATTAAAAATATAAATATGTCTCCAAATGCAGTAATTTATACTTATCCAACTCAAACTTCAACAAAACTACTTGACTATGATTAATATTATTTTTCTATTTTATAAGATTTATGATAATTAATCATCAAAATAAAAAACTTTTTCAATAGATTTTATGATCGAGTGTAACATAATTTAATTTCAAAGATAACTTAATTAACTTTCACTAAATCAATCCAAACTTTCATATAATTACTAAGACATGATTTTAAGATAATTCATATATTTTTAAAATTTTTATGATAATTACTTATTAAAATTAAAAAAAAATTGAATAAGTTTTATGATTTAGTGTAATATACTTCAATTTTAAGTATAAATTGTTTAACTTATACTAAACCAACTCAAAATTTTTCAGATGATTATATTTATTTTTTATAAAAAAATTATGATAATTAATTAGTAAAATTAGAGATTTTTTAATAACATATGTAATCAAATCATTTAAGTAAAAGTCTGAGAGCATTTTCCTCCAAATAAAAAAACCCTTTTTAGGATTTTTTTCCTCTAAAATACCACATATATATATATATATATAATTTACCTTCTTATCATACATCAAATTACAAATAAAATCAAGGAATCAAGGGTGAGAGTCCACCAAATGGACGGTTAGTATAGCCTCAGGGACAAAAGAGGTGTGATGAGACACCCATCCACAGTAGCAAACCTTACAAAGCCCAAACATGGCATCGGCTTCCGCTTCACCCTTCTCTGGATTCCCCCCTCACAAATTTCTCTTCTCCAACCCCAGAAAGCTCCTACCCAGCATCAGAATGGCTTCCGAAGCGGGAGGATTGGGAGAATTCTCCTCCCAATCCGCCTCATCTTCTCCTTCTCCTCCAAAGATACTGGACTCCCATCTCCATGTATGGGCTTCTCCCCAAGAGGTAATACCCAACGTGTCTTAAGTGGTATTGCGTTGTAGAGCGATTGGATCTTTCGACGCTGATAAGCCGCTTCAAATGTATCTGTGTTTAGGCTGTAGGAAGTTACCCTTATTTTCCAGGGCAGGAGCCGTCAATCCCTGGATACGCCAATTTCCTGCTCAAGGTACGCAGATTTTTCCAAGTCATCGTTTTGTATAACGTTTCCAGTGATTTGGGAAGGTCGCAATCAGTAAAAGCTCTTTCCTTCGGACTTGTTTCGATCTTATCGTTCGAAATTGTTGTCAGTAGGCCATGCAAGTTCTGTTCGTGGAGTGATTGGGAGCTGCTACTGTTAAGTGTTTAGTTGGGTGTTGTGGTAGAATAAAATTAACGCATGCCAGAAATTTCCCGGAGGAATTTTGCTGTTTACCTCATCCTACAGTCACATTTTTCTTAACTGTAGCTTCCTAATATAAGTGTTTTATTTAGTTCCCAAATTTCTTAAGCTTATTATGAATTTCATTTCAACCACTAATTAATATTTCCTACCTTGAACAACTAAATAAGGAATGGCTTAAGTATTTTAACTAAAGATAAAAACAAAAATGAAATTAAAATTTCTATCCTTACTAGAAGCCCTCCTCAACCCCTCCATGCGCTGTTGGAGAGTGCATCATCAGGTGGCTAACTTATCCAGTTATGACCTATTATGTGCAGAATGACTGGATTTGGTTGATCTATATTAGAGCAGTCTCCTAACAGTGATCAATCTTAGACTTGAGTAGAAGAGATGTTTCTGTATCACTAGGTAGTTCTCTCCCATTTGTGACAAGTTGCTTATCTTGAGTAAGATATTTGAAATATCGACTTCTGAATGTGTATAAAAATAAAAAAATTGCAGGATGTGACATGTTTGATCCAATGTGAAGTTAGAAACACCTTCTTTAGTTGCTTGTTGAAAGATCAAAGGAAGGTTGCATATGTTTCTTATAATAAATTCATGATTTGGAAGAACCTCTTTTTAATAAGATAATGACTTGGGTAATTGTCATTGCCACAAGCTTAAGCTAGTAGAAAAGGACTCAATATCATGCTTTAGCTTTCAAACTCCAGTCCACTTGGAGGCTTTTTCCACCAAACAGAATGTCATTGACGCTTTCGGAGACTTTCTCAGGTAGTCCACTGTTCCACTTGCACTAGATAGACCAGCAAACAGAAAAGATAGGCTACACCAAGTGCAAAGATGTTCAGAAGCAGAGAATATCTCAAACTATCTTTTCTTGATCTCTGCTTAGAGGAAGCTTGGATGTGAATTTTCAAAGCATAACAAAATGAAAAATACATTAGAGATACGGGAACTGCACTCAAACCGTAGTTGTATAGAGGAAACCTAGAAAAAACAATGACTTCAATTGATACCATGAACATTTTGGACATGAAGTTTTGATTCACTGCAGAGCTTCTTTTTGTCCATCATTTTCCTCTCTATATTCTACTTTGCATTCCTTTCATGCTTGTAGTGCTATAATGCTTTCATTTTTATTTTTTGTTCCAGTTCTCACTGGCTCTAGGTCCACTAAAGACCTTGCATCAATTAATACAGGTTACACTGACTTGTCTAGGACCCAGCACTTTATGCTGTTAGCAGGTCTTCTAGAATATTCTGTATTATTCTGTTATAGGTATGTAACTTATGATACTTGTTCTACCTCTCTGTTATGTAGAAACTCTTCGGAACTTTGTGAATTATTTAAGAGGAAGATTGGATCTCATAATGTGGGACAAAATCATTTAATTAAATTTCTGCTATTAATATGAGTAAAACGGATTGAAGGAAGAAGAGTAAGTATTTTTTTGAAGAAAATTATGAAGTTGGACTCAGAGCTGGCTTTGTTCAATAAATTATATGTCGATCAGTTACCCTCATATATAGTTACGCTTGTATCAAATAAGGATTACTGATTTATTCTTTTGTTCCATCCCTTTCAGTTGATGTCAGAAGCAGGAGTGGATGGTGCCCTTATTGTGCAGCCTATAAATCACATGTTTGATCACTCTTTAGTAACTAGGTTAATTTATCATTTTCATATACAGTGCAACCAGATAACTTTTTATTCCTTCTACATTCATTTCATAAAATGTATTTGTATACACTTGACCTGAGAACAGGTTTTTTTAATTGGGAAAAGGAAGATAATGATTTTGCATTTCCATATGATAGTGTTTTGAAGAGGCATCCATCTAAATTCATTGGTTGTTGTTTAGCAAATCCTGCAGAAGATGGAACTGGTATTAGGCAGCTCGAAGATCTAGTTTTAAAGGTTCTTAAGTGCAATTTTCATTATTATATTGCAAGCACTAACATCGATGGATGAATCTGACACTTTAGCTCTTGAGTTTTCAAGGATAGATATCGAGCTGTTCGATTCAATCCGTATCTTTGGCCTTCTGGTCAAAAGGTACCCTTCTTTCCTTTCAGTTTTCTAGATTGACTAAAAACTTCTGATTGTATCTTCTGAAAATTTTATCTTATGCAGTATTAGTTAAGCATTTTGTAGATCGATTATTTCTTCGATCTTTGTGTACACATGCTAATTCTCCACATCTAAGCAGATGACAAATGAAATTGGAAAAGCAATGTTCTATAGAGCTGGAGAACTTGGAGTACCAGTGGGAATTATGTGTATGAAGGTGGAACAATATTGTTTAATGTCTTACTTTAATAGATGTCTTTGATAAACATGAATTCCTTTCCTCTAAATCTTATAATAAAGATTTGTTTTCCTAAAGTTTGCCATCTGTGATAGTAGTATTATCACACTACTAGGTGCTTCTAAGCTTGCTCTCAGTTAAATTAGAATTACCTTTGGGTGTCCTCTCTAAATCCTTGTACCATGAAAAGCCCTGGTGTCCAAAAGCTGATACCTTGATAAGTTTTGTGCTTGGTGAAGTACGATCGCTGCCTTGGCTGATCAATTCTAGCTTGACGAAGTCACATTTTTTGATGCAACAGAACATTTGATTCTCAGAATTGAATAACTTTATTTTTTAAGTAATATATTGCTGAACTGATCATTAGTCAAAAACTATCAAGCCATCGCAATAAATTGATGGCTAATTCATCAAGAGTTTCGCCACAGGGTCTTAGTCTACACATATCAGAAATAGAGGAGCTCTGTGAAAACTATCCTTCAACCATTGTACTACTTGACCACATGGGTTTCTGCAAACCACCAATGTGAGCTCATTGCCAGATGTGTTCTATAGTAAGTACTATGTGCCACTTGAGCTATTCTGACAGTTTGTTGATCTTCAGGACTGATGAGGAACACGATACCTTCTCGTCATTGCTAAAACTGGCTAGGTTTCCGCAGGTAGTGTTCCGTCATTTCTGCACAAATTACATAATGTGGTATATCATATGTCCTCTACTTGTTGCAGCTGGGCATGCAGTCACAATTCTTATGATTTCAATTTTCAATATATCTTGTCAAAGCTGCTGGCATGCTCAAGACACATTTTTAATTTGTAATATATGTTCGATAAGAATACTGATCTCTGTGTACATTGTATTAGAAGACCTAACTATCCCTTTCTAGTTTATTATATATTTAGATTAATAGTGTTAGTCTAGCCCATCTTCAGGCTATCCATTTGTTAAAATACTAGTCTCAAGCATGTGCTTTACATGCTACGGATGATCAAATTATATAGAAGGCTGAGAAGTGGGATGGGGACTCCAGGTCTTTCAAGGGCCAAAAATTGCTTTCATATTGAATAAGCAAAATTTTCATGCTAGGTTTAACTTTTAAAATTCTTGAGTATATTGCTTGTCTGATTCATGGTTTCAGAAACCCTCAAATAAGGAAATTTAGAACGTAGTTAAGTTCAAAATTACAGGATATTATTGAGAAAAAAAGACTCCATAAGGGGATGATGGCCTTGCCACATTGTAGGCGTTTCGTATTCATGGCAAAGAGCCATATCTAAACTTCTAACATTTTCCTTTAGATTATTATAGGACAGACCTTGACTGGGAGATCCTCATCTCTCGGATTGTTTGATTAGCGTCCCATGTTATGTTCAAACTTCACATGATATTAGATCCACTTAAAGAAAAGTAGTCTCTCCAATAATGTTTATTCATGCTCTGAACCAAAAGAACTGATGCTTTAAACCACTGTCATTCTTTCTTCTATATCTTTGCTGTCTAGGCACTCTTTTATTATTCTCGGTTCTTCCATTTATGCTTATTGTAAAACATAATTGGGATGAGCAGGTTTATGTGAAATTCAGTGCCCTTTTCCGATTGTCAAGAAAACAGTATCCATATGAGGATACAAGAGACCTTCTTTCCCAAGTTGTCTCCAACTATGGAGCTAACCGAGTCATGTGGGGAAGGTAATATTTAACAGATTACGGCTGTATTTTTGTTTCCTCTTTCTTGGAGTTGATAATTATTTCTACAGCTGGAGGTTCTTAATTCCAGGGAATATTTCATTTCATGCTTTCTAAATACTTCTTTTCTGTTTTTTAGTGTCATTACTTTTGCCAGTTGTTATAGATTAGAAACTTAATAATTCTACAAGCTTCTTTTAATTACCAATTTCTATTTAATTGTAGCAATATGTTTCACTTTTTACTTTTAAATGACAGCATATGTAACTTAATACAGCCACATCATGAATTGAAGTTTGAAGCTTAAATCATATGTAATTAAAAATTAAATGAAAAAAAAGGTGGCACCTTATGTGGGTGTGTTTTGTTTTGTGTTGCAGTGACTTTCCCTTTGTTGTTAAGGAGTGTGGCTATAAAGAGGCGAGGGAAGCTGTCTCTCTCCTCGCGAACCAGATACCCTTGTCATCATCTGATTTAGAGTGGATAATGGGCAGAACACTTGGGCAACTCTTCCAACAACCATGGCAAGCTCTATAGAAAATTTGCCTGTTGGCTGTGATTCCTGCCTTTGCTCATCTTCCACATCTGTTACATATACTTTGTTTTGTGCATCCCAACTTCATGAGTGAAACCTTTTGCAGAAAACATCATCTTTTGTGCACAATTTAATGTTCTAAATCATGCATAAGGTAGCAAAGCATTTTTGTAATAATATATATAAGTTTGCTCATTAATCATCTGGAGAAGTTGACTTAGCATGTTTGAGCTAATTGCAAACAAACATGGTACTGAAGGTGACCTTATCCAATTGTTATCTCCAGAGGAACCTTGTCGAGTTCTACTGATTACCATTTAAAAGATATGATGAAATTGCATATACAAAATTATTGTAGTGATGATGGCCACTAAATTATTTGTGTAAAAGTAATACAGTTGATGGTGGTGATGGTTTTGCCACTAATAATTTCTTGGGAAAAGGAACTTAGATGGATCTTCCCTCAACTTTTCTTTAGAAAAATTAAACAAAGAAATAGTGAAAAGAAGAGTTTGGAGAAAACAAGAAGGCAGCTTTCTTAGAAAATGAAATGAGATTTATATTTTTGTTTCTCTTACAAACCTAACAATAGAAGATAAAATTTTGTTGGGAAAACAATAGTTAACAAAATTTCCAACCAGGAAAAAGGAAGACCAATGACTATTTTTATGTAAATAAATATTTCTTTTGTTATTTCATCATAGAGTGCACATGTTCTTGGGTGGAATAATTCGTGAAAATTTATTGAAATTCCTTGTCAAGATTTTCATTTTTAATTTATAATAGAATGTGAAGAAATAAATCAATGGTTTTTAACAATTTATGAAAGATTGTATAATATATTCACACAATTTAATTATATATATGTGAGATCTATAGCAAATCCATTTTTTGATAATGGTTGTGTTTTGTTCAAAAATCCTTTCATTTCAAGTAATTGTGATGGTCATATAATAAAATAAATCATCGTATATATTTAATGAACAATTTGTATTAATTTGGAAGGGAAGGTTTTTTCTTTTGCCAAACTACAAGTTTGAAGTATGGAATGTAAAAGGATAATCAAATTTGTTCTCTTTGAAACGAATTGGATCTAAAAATATAAAGTTATAAAAAAAAAGGTACAAGATTATGGGGAGACATTTTTTCATAGATTGAACAAACAACAATCATACAAATGGAAAAATAGTTTATCGTGCAAGCCCTAAGAAACATCTAATTGATCGGCACATTAATCTATTGTTATGATCGTCCATGCTCGGTATAGGGAAAAAAAAAAAGAAAAAAAATGGGGCTTATTTGATATCCAATAAGGCAAGGGCTCCGTCGAATATCTCATATCCGAACCTCTACTCATCGCAATGCCTACCATATATGTGTGACCCTCTAGGCCCAATATCGAGCTGGCCGTGAGTCAAACCTGTCAGAACTCCTTCTAACTCAGTGAATTATTATCTCTGTAATAATTCACTCGTCTTATCGACTACGGACGTACTAGGCCACTATGCCGTAGTCCCCATACGATACAAGGGGAATCGAATCCATTGGACCTGTCTGTCCTCAGTTACCGTGTACCTATAGTCTCTCATCCGTCTAATATCCCAAAGACCGTATATCGAGCATGGTGCTATCAGACCCATATGGTTTCTACTCGAGTCTCGCTCTAATCGGATTCTCTTAGAGAACTCTTTCTCTCTCAACCCGAATGACCCTGGTCAGGGATTTGTCTGAGCAAGAACACATGGGATATTCCTCTCATGACGCCGATAGTGAATGATCCTCTATTGACACTCAATAGCCCTCATAAGGTCGACTACCACTCCCAATGACCAGCTGTACTAGATCTGGGATAGCCAAACCTATAAGTCTGGTATCAAAGAGTGGAGCACTCATACAGGACATCCTTGGTGTCTCAAGTCCAAGGACCAAATATACCACTAGGACTACGAAATCGCTGTATGACAATAAGGCATCATCAACCATCTAGCATTCCGTAAGCGGATCAATTAGTGAACTCATTCTCCAATGAGCACCTGTACTGTATCCCTAGTGTCCCTACACGAGCAGATATGAGACCAGCTGCATCCATCATATGGACGGGTATACAGCACACTAGTATGTCCGGTTATCACGATGTCCCTCTCGAGTAACCTATGACCGGGATTATTTAGGATATGTGTTTAAAGGTGAATCGATCTCATTTTCGTGATCTCATCACGATCTGATTCCTATTGCACAAATCCAAGGACATCACAATATATATATATGCATATATGCAATAGTTATAAAGTGATATATGCCAAAATATAATAAGCAAAAAGATTCTTTATCAAGTCGCACGTGCCATCACTCATGTGATTGGCTTGCTGGGCACCTATAACTAGCAAAATTAAGATATGATCCTGATAGGAGAGACTTCTAATTATCCTTCCTAAATCGTTTGCCCTCGCTTATATATAGACAAAATCTTTTAGGGTTATATTAATTATCGTGGTCTTGAAAACAAAAAGAAAGGAGAAGATGAGTCTAGATTCCTATATAGATGTGCACCGATAGAGGTGCTTCGTAGCGATATACATATTTTGTTGATTATCATATCAAAAGATATACACCTTTATGTCTTTGATCTATGATATACGTTTCAATCATAGTATAAAATTTTTGTATAATAATTTTATTTCTTGTCATTAGTATCAGAGTCATGTCATATTGAAATTTAAGTTATCATAGATTATTAAAAAATTTAGATCTATTTAGATTTGTTTTAGATATTATTATTTCTGATCCTATGATGCTTGCATCATATGATCATATTATATTGCCTCTATGCGTTTAGGGCACTATATGCATTTGTGCTTGTCTCCCCCTCTATATTGTTTACATGTTTGTAGGTGCCAGAGGTTTCCTCGCTCTCATATATAGAATTAGAGGCAGAGTTACTATGTTTGGGCATTAGAAAGACGCTATCCAATTTTGATCGATAATCTATCGTCGACAATTTGTTGTCAATAGTGATGTAATTGATGGTGGCGGCATACTCTGGTCACTAGCCTTGCGTTGAGTAGCTACTTCGTTAGGTGGTGGCGCTACTACCTGTGATAGCACTGCTGTAGTAGGATGCTATTACCCATATGGTGCAACAGCCCCTATTGAGGGTGGTTGCCACACAAGCATCGCAATAAGAAGGACCACTACAATTAGTGGCATCATAGGAGTGCAAAGGGGGCCATGTTGAGGAAGCTCCATGAATGTCTTACGCATAGGGTTCACCAACCTTAGTAGGAATCACGACTTGACATTGGTGAATTACGAGTTGATGGTGTTGAATCCTGAATTTTGATGATGAAATCAGTTGATGAGTTTACGATCTAATATGTTGTTTGAGAAAAGTAATGTAGGACTAACTTCGATCAAAAAAGGCAAAATGATGGAAACAAAAAGAATCAAACGTTAGGCAGGAGTTAAAAAATGGGTATTGAGCCGGAAGAATAAGATGTTGCGCTAAGATTAGAAGTTGCGGGAATCAACTTGATGATAGATCAGGTGATACGCCAAAGGTTTGGATAATGCGCTAGAAGTTTGTTGGAAGTTCGTTAGGAGTTTGGATAAACAAATGATATGTCAAACAACTTAGCTTCTTATTTTATAATTGTTTTAGTCTTAATCGTCGTAGTTACGTCTTAATTTGAGTTAGGTTTGGGTGTAACCCTACTAACTCAATTAGGGGTCAATTGGGCCCGAATTAAGGCTCAATTGGGCATGTTGTTTAGCTCATTTAGTGATCTCTAGCCAGCCCAAGCGGTGGCACTTGAGGCTCGACCTCCCAAGTTGTCTAGGTAGTGGTACCGCCTAGACTGGTAGTGGTATCACCTAGACACAGTCTTCCAGATTTTGTCAAGCGATGGTACCACCAGATTGGGCGGTGTCAGTGTTAGACTGGGCGATGGTACCGCCTAGTGTCAAATTGACAAGCGGTGGTATAATCAGTGTGGTATCGTCAGTTGTTAGTCTGACAAATGGTGGTATTGCCCAGAAATGGCGATGATATCGCCAGTACCCTAGAAACCCGGGATGAGATACTTTTTGACTTTATTTTTGAAGCCATTTAAGGCCTATAAATACCCCAATCTTTCCTGCTTACAAAGTACGAAATTGAGAACAAAAGTCTTGAGATTCTAAGTTATAAAAATCTTTAAAAACTGCTATCCTCATCTTCCTTAAGTTTTGTGATCATTCTAAGAGAGGTGTAAGACTTGTAAATATTGTCTCCTAAGACTTGTAAATATTGTCTCCTAACTCTGTGAAAAAAAGAAAGAGTTGTAAGAGGGTAGTTGGTCTTTGCCCATTGAAAGAAGACTGATAGTAGAAGCTGGTGATTTCGATGGAGGAGGAATCGGGAGTGGACGTAGGTCACGACGAATGAACCACTATAAATCCAGTATGCTTTTTTCTTTTGATGTTTACCTTAATTGCTTTCTTGTTTAACTATCTACTACTTCTGCTTGCACTCTTATGATTATTTAAAGTTTAAATATATTTTTATTATGGGTTTTATAGAATGTAATTTTTTCAAAATCGTTGTAAGTTTTACGATATCACTAATTCATTCCTCCTCTTGGTGACATTCGTATCCTAACTGGTGGTAGATAACAATGCTATAGATGGCGGTGGCCTTCATTGACCCTATAATGTGTCACAGTTGCCCCAAATAGCGATGGTAGGGGGCTTCGACAGTGATTGTGCAAGAGGCATGATGCAATCATGTCAACTTAGGGTTGTGGGCGATGCCGCATCCGCAGCAATGGAGTTCGGAGCAAGCATGTTGAGTGACAACATCAATTATTGTGCTCATGGGCATTGGCCTCGACTAGCAATGCCAAGGATCATGGGGTGGTCCGGCACATGATCGGTTGGACAATGGTGTTATTAGGCGGCTGTAGGAGTCTAGTTGGCATGGTTATGTTTGGATTTTTCGGATGGCAATGCCTCCAAGCATCACAACAAAAGGGTCCCAAGGTTCAAAATATGGCATTAGCAGCACCGCCCAGGTGCTCACATTACAATTGGCTATATCATAGTGACAAGAGGGCTTGACGGGCTATTGGGCATTGTCGCTATGGAACTTGGCGCCCGACAAGGCTGTGCCATGAAGATGGCTGCCAGACCGGTGGCAAGTCATTCGCGACAGAGGGGTGTCGGTCAAGGATTATTGACCATGAGATTGCATTGGTCACATGCAATGGAAAAGTTGCAATGAGAGGAAATTGAGAGAAGGGGTATTTAGGTGATAGGGATTTTGACTTTGGTCAAAATTAATTTTGATTAAACTTTATCCTTAATTAAATTATGATTATAACCTATTTTTAGTTTTAATTTTTGTTGAATCTCGAATTTTAATGATGAAATCAATTGATGAGTTTATGAGACTAATATGCTTTTGAGATAAGTGACATAAAAAAAAAAACTTTGATTACAGAATCAAGAAAACCATATTAGATCGAAATAAAGCTCACATATCAAGAAAACCATTGGGCATGAAGTTGGATTAATTGGACTCGTTAAAAGGTCAAACTAGTAGCCTAAACCAGGCTTGGGTGGTGGTATCGCTAGACTCAAGTGGTAGTACCGCTTAAGTTAGTCAATAAGTATAGTTTGTGCTTTGTTAGCCTTTTCAGCGATGGTACTGCCTATGGCAGTAATAGCTATGCCAAGGGCAGTGATAGTACCACTCAAAATTTAAATTTTATGATGTTAGTACTATAAAAGTCTAGATTTGTGACATCAAAAGTTACGACAGTAGTGCTGCCTAGTGTTAGTGGTAGTATTGCTTGTATCTCAAAATTTTTAGGGATTTAATATTTTTGCTTCATTCTTGATGCTTTTTAGGGCCTATAAATATTAAACTTAAGCTTGGTTGATGAAGGATATATTACTGAGTTACTAAAATATTTTAAGCTCTCATCTTGAGTATAGTTGGAGTCTTTTCTTCTTGAGTTAAGTTGAAATTCTAAATTGTAAGAGGTTAAAGATCTTTTTGTAGAAAGAGAGTTTAAAGGTTATCTTCTAAGTTTGAAATAGAAAAAAGTTATAATAAGGATAGTTGATATTCATTCGTTAGAAAGAATATCGATAGTAAAAACTGGTGATCTCGATGGAAGAGGAATTAGGAGTGAACATAGGTCAAGAAGACCGAATCACTATAAATTGATTTGCTTCTCTTTACTTTTCCTCTACTTGTGACTTAATTTTATTATCTTTACTTGCGACTTTAATTTAATCAATCGAGTTTCTAAAACATGTTGATTATCGATAAAATTTTAAAATCGATTAAAAATATTTTTACATAATTCACCCCCGACCCCCCTCTTAGTGCCAATAAGATCCTAATAATTCTAACCTCAATAAATTTTTTTCTATCAGATTTAGATATGGTTAGCTTTTATTTTTTATCAATCAAATCTAATTTTGACATGATGAAATTTGACCACTCTATTCTAATTTTAATTTTGATCTAATTATTGTCTTAGGTCAATTGGATCTTAATTACAAATTGATTGGGGTGGTTGTTGGGTTCAATTTGAGCGGTTGGCTACCAAATCGTTATAGCTCAATTTTTGAATTACCTAATTAAATAGAATTAATTAGCCTATTTATGTCCTTTACAGAATTAAAAAATATAAGTTATGAATTTTTCTTATAGTTTCTCATATGACATATTGTGAAATTTTTTATTTCTTGTGGTATTTAAATTCTAATTATTATTATTGGATAATTAAATAATTATTCATATATATTAAATTATAAAATTATGTTTATTTTCACATAAAAATATATATTTTATCATGATTATTATCATCATATGAGTTTTTGTTTAGATTAAAAATTTATTTATAATTATTATAATTATTTTTTATCATCATACGAGCTGCCTATGGTAGGGGATGTTTTCTCCATCGCCAAGAATGCTGTGAACCTGCAAAAGTACGTGAATCTTCAGCGCATGCACGCATGATGGCCAATTAAATCGTCCTACCTCGTCGTAGTCTGTGTCTGGATTAAACAGGATTTGAGCAGCTTGCCTGGCTATTTCATTTGAAGCAGCATAGCCTAAGAGTGAAATGACTGACCGAGCAAACACATTAGAGAACACTGAACGAAGAGAAGACACAAGAAATTTAATGGTGAGCAAAGCGTCCCACTTGAAGCTGAATCCCACTGTCTCAGGCTCCTCGACAGAAACTCCTTGTGACTGAGCTCGCAAAGCAACAGAATGCTTCAATCGCTATGTAGAAGAGTTCTTGAAGAGACTATAGTTCAAGCAATCACCTTCGTGGTCTCGATTCTTCTCTGATGTACTCGTACAGCAGCTGGAGGAACATCTGAAGGCAATTTCACTTATAAGGACCAAAGGAGAACTTATACGCAAGCAGATAGAGTTGGAAAGCATTCTTACCTCTCTCAGCTCTTCAAAGTTGGCACAGATATTGCCGCGGATGTCATTTGTCCACTGACAAAGTGTCAGACTTTTGTCCGATACGGTCGACCTCGGTGTTGTCTCGTGTGACCCAAATGTGCTCCTAACTCCGGCAGAAACAGAAACACCATATAAGAAGATGCAGAACCACTAAGTTGCATCAACTTCTCAAGATGTTGTGATGGGTTACCACATAGGCAAATAGAAAGCTTCGGTATAACGAAGCACCATCGTTTCGTATCCGCCGAAAGAAAGCATACAGTCGATGAAGCAGCTGAAATCGGAAAACATGCTCATCCTAACTTTCCCATCTTATATGCGACGGTAAAGTCGACGAGAAGAAAGAGGAAGAGATGGTGATGAGCAACAGAAGATGAAACCTGGATCTTTTCTCGCAGGACTTTTTCACTTCTGCGGTATTCTAGTATGGTGTAACAGACTTGTGAGATAAGGAGTTGACAATGGCAAAAATCAAGAGAGAGAAAGAGAAAATGAGGGTTGGAGTTTCTATTATATAATGACAATCTTGTGATTTTAGAGATGACAATCTATTATATAATGACATTTGAATTAAAAACATAAAAAAAATCCAGAAAAATCACTCAAGAACGCACCAAAATCCAGAAATTTCATTGAAGCTAAGGTGCTTAATATATATATATATATATATATATATATATATATATATATATATATATATATATATATATTATTTTTTTTTTTGCAAAGTGTAAGTGGTGAATGAGGGATTCTAGCCCGTGACCTTATGCTAATCTATTAAGGTCTTTATCAGCATAATGGTATTATGAGGCATTTCTACTATCTTAGGGTAGCATTAGCATTTCAGAATGCTAATGAAAATTTTCAAAGAATCCTATGATATTCTCTAAAATCACAAGATTGTCATTATATAATAGAAACTCCAACCCTCATTTTCTCTCTCTCTCTCTTGATTTTTGCCATTGTCAACTCCTTATCTCACAAGTCTGTTACACCATACAAATTTTTTTTCTAATTTTTTTGTAAGATTACATATGTTCATTTATTTATTTTATCTATTTACCTATTAATTTGAATAAAAAATATATATTCACTTTTGAATAGATATTAAAAATATTAGAAGGGTGAATTTATTACATAATATTCAATAAATTTTTAAAATATAATTTTACCAAACAACACTTACGTTAATGCTCATTTGAAATATAGTTTGTTTACCAAATATTCAAAGTATTTCATAATACATTCACTCAAATCTCTTTCTCCAAATGGACATACAAATGTAAATGTGTTTCCACATGCACCATATAATCAATCATCTTAACCTTTTTTGCTTCCCCAATAAATATGTCATAACTAATATCCCATTTTATTATTAGTTTTTCTTCCTAATCTTATATGCCCTCATAAGGAATATGCTTTAACAATTAAAATATTTCCTACTTTTGAACATTCTGATAAAAATAACCTAATTACTTTATATTAAAAATAAAAAAACTTAAAATGGAATTATACGGCCCTACCTTATTATAAATCCACATCCCCTTTACAATCCCGAGAGTGGACTCCCTTTCTCATCTTAAACTTGGCTGACAGGGATTTGACCACGAGGGAGGATTCTTGGTCTTAACCTTAGCTTTAAAATGTATGTTCTCCACCTTTTTCTTTTAGTCTAAATTTTAAAATATTTGATTGATTTCTAGTTGTTTAATATTTCATAAAATTTTGATATTGATTAATGTTGGATTTTTAATTTAAAAGAAGAATTATGTAGAGTTGTTAATATTAATTTAATTTTTTTTAATTTTGTATCAAATTAAATTAGTTTTTACTGTTAATTTAATTATTTTGAATTATAACATAAAATTCAATAAACACAAGAAAAAGTAAATCATATTTGAAGATTTTCATATTTTCAAATCTGTTAATTTTAATGTTGTATCAAATTAAATTAGTTTTTACTTTTTCTTGTGTTTATTGAATTTAATTAGCTTCAGACTTCTTCTTATTCAAATTAAAAGTAAATCATATTTGAAGATTTTCATATTTTCAAATCTGTTAATTTAATGTTGTATCATATTTAATTTTGTATCAAATTAAATTAGTTTTTACTGTTAATTTAATTATTTTGAATTATAACATAAAATTCAATAAACACAAGAAAAAGTAAATCATATTTGAAGATTTTCATATTTTCATATTTTCAAATCTGTTAATTATAACATAATTTTTTTTAATTTTGTATCAAATTAAATTAGTTTTTACTGTTAATTTAATTATTTTGAATTATAACATAAAATTCAATAAACACAAGAAAAAGTAATTCATATTTTTACTGTTAATTTAATTATTTTGAATTATAACAATGCTCAATGCAGTCTCATGCGACACAGCCCATAACTGTTTGGAATCACCATTGTACTGGGTCTCTCATGCCACATACAAAGTATAATCTATCATGATATCTTTGACATGTCTACATGTCTCTTTGAATGTATGTATGGATGAATGAAATTACAAATGATTGAATGAAATTACAAATGATTGGACATTGTTTCATATAAGCCATATTAGTAGGGTGATTTCATTAGAAGATTACCAGACTATCAAACAAGATGGTTAGACGATTTCTCCATTCGTTACTAGTTGTTATTAGGAAAAATTTATCACCACCTTGATGGGGTAGTATATCATTTTGTTTGCTATTGGGAGTACGATATGAGTTATCCGTTGTTGTTGAGAGAATAAAGGACTTATGCCAAAGAGAAAAACCTCTCCGCCCATTGTTGCACAAGTGCAACATCAGGTATTCGATCTATTACAATGTGATAATAAACATGTTATCCGCATGATAATTTTATATGTTTGATCTATTTTGTTAGGATTCATGCATGACTTTGTTTAAATTGATTTGAGATTACTTGTTTATTTTTGGATCTAATACTGTTGCAAGTGAACCAAGAATTAAGACCTAATGCCAGGGCCAAAGAAAGTATTTTTCTCACCACAAAGAGCTGTTAATGTGTACGCCAAGTGCTAGCCAGTGATATACACCAGCAGAAACCCCTTCGCCCTGCCGCCTGCAAATGATCAAAAGGGAAAGTTCAATGTCAAGGTTGAGAATGAACATTGAGAGGAACAGAGCATCTCTTTCCCACAGACAGTAACAATGCTATTAGAATACTGCTAAAATCCCTAGTCTACAAGCAAGAACAAATATTTAGGAAAGTGAACGGGATGATAATAGTAATAGCATATAAAATCCGTGAATATATCTTCTGATATATCAGACTGGAATCAAAGACAGAATCATCGGATCAAAAAGAAGCTCTTAGAGAGGAGATGTCATTTTCCTCACAAGAAACGAAAGATCAAGAAAGAATAAGAAACGAAAGATCAATTGGGGCTTTGATCGTGACACCCGACAAGAAACGTTGTCGGATAACTGGATCCGGGGGCGGCTCCCAAAGCACTCAGAATTTCGTTTTCTACATCATACCAGACTTATTAGGATGTGAGAATGCTAAGCTTCCTCCAAAAAGCTACTTTTGTTGTATGCATATGAAAGGTGGACATACCACCTGCTTTAAGCATCCGTCAGAGCTTTACATCTAACTAGTATTATAATTTGTTCCCAAGTAGAGGGTTTTTTGGCATGGATTTTGGACATATAGTACCTTTTTGTAACAAAAGAAGTGGTTCTATTAATTCATTGGCAACTGTGACTTGCTGGATGGTTGGGAAGTTTACTTGCTAGTGGAGGTGGAAGCACTCGTTTTAATTAAAACTTATGAACAGTGATAATTAAATAGATATAATATAATATCACTAATAATATTTTTTTAATAACTTTATAATATTTTCGATATCTCAATAAAAAATACTATTAATGAACTAAATAAAATATTATAATAATTTAAATCAAATAAAAAATATCATTAGGATTGATGAGAGATATAATCAGGAGGGAGTATCAGTTGAAAAAAAAAAAACTAAAATAAGATTATTTGGGGAAAAAATGAAAAAGAAAACTTCTTTATATTGCAAATGAAGAGTTCTTTATTGGGTTCATTGCATTCGTTTATTTGATACATTAATGAAAATTTTGGAGTCCGATATAAATGATGCTGCTGGCAGCTCGCTACAGCACCTCGCAATCGCACCACATATAAAACGATGATCAATCAACCGTTGATCTTCAAGATTTTGTGGGTTAGACGGTTGAGATGTATTGAGCATACTTTCCGACCTCAGCGACAGCAAAGCAAGTCCGAGTCGGCATTGTTAAAACGACCAGAAAGCCCATAACTGTTTGCTTCGGGGTATTATGGTCATTTTGACCCTTCGATACTACCGAGGTTACCTCGTTCTCTTTATATTCGGATCTCACCTTTCCTCTCTCAAGCTCCTCGTGGTCGTCGCCGTGATCTTCCTCCATACCTCTCTCTCTGTCTCTCTCTCAGATCGATCTATGGCTTCCATCGCCGGAATCGCGATCCCGGTTTCGGCTCGGCCGCCGCGACAATCTCTGCAGGTATCGATCGCTTTTGGTCTCGTCTTTGCCTACTGCCTTGCCTGAGGGTTTTTCATTGGATCTTTGTTTCTGCCTTGCGGAATCATAGAACCGTGTGGTTCATTACTTTTTGTTCAGCTTTATATGTGTTTTTGCTTTGATTCTGTGGACCCGATAATGCTTTCGAAAAATCTTTCCTTTTTTTTGTCTTTACGAGATCTGAATGGATCAAGCGAAAAACACCTTGATTGATATCGTTTGCTCTTTGATAGCTTTAATTTCAGTCCTTACATCTTTCTCCGCCCCTACATCTTACTGAGCCTCCTATGCCTATGCAACCTTCTCTGCTTCTATCTCTACTTTAATCGCTGGCCTTTTGCATCTGCATGTAGCTTCTACTCAACCTATTTGAATGTTGATGTCATTATCTCGAACATCCAATGGTTCTTCAACAAGTGTGAAGAGCGGATCGCATTCTGAGCCCCTTTCTGAACCTTCCATTTAAAGTGATTTAGCGTCTCTGCTCATCAGGTTTGTCTATTTCACGACCAAGCAACTACCGTCACCCTTGCTCGACGTGTTTCTCGTTGATCACCGTCACAACATAGTTGCAAGCCTCTCCTTTGACAAAATTATTGTCACCGTCTCTTGCTGATAACACGATCTCCTTATCATGTCCAGCCACTATCCCAACCCACATTTTGAACTATTGTTCCATTTGCCTTGGCAAAGAACGGTGTTGATGCATTTCTAACTCTTCCGGGCATTATAGCATGACCCACATTTTCGCACCAAGGTAGAATCGCTGAACTTAACCAGATATTTACATGGTTTTTTCAACAAATGAGGATGTCTGTTGCTTTAAGAGCATCCTTGGTTTGCTTGTTCGTTGATATTAACTACAGTCATACCTGAAGAACATCCAGACCTTCTGAACTCTGCAATATCTCTGGAGCTTTATGTAATCATGCTAGCTATGAACAAGGAAAACAAATTAACATGAAGATCAATAGCATGGACGTTTGATTTGGAGATTCCATCTATCTTAAATTAGATAAATGTGCTCAAACGTGCATGATGCCTACTGAATTAACTTTTGAGAGAGTGAATACATTCCTACTCCCAAGTAGCATTTTTGATCAAGATCTATGTTTAAATTTTTTTCAACTTGTGGAAAAAGGGCACTGAATTTCACATAAACCTGCTCATCCCAATTATGTTTTACAATAAGCATAAATGGAAGAACCGAGAATAATAAAGAGTGCCTAGACGGCAAAGATATAGAAGAAAGAATGACAGTGGCTTCAAGCATCAGTTCTTTTGGTTCAGAGCATGAATAAACATATTATTGGAGAGTAGTACTACTTTTCTTTAAGTGGATCTAATATTAATCAAACAATCCGAGAGATGAGGATCTCCCGGTCAAGGTCTGTCCTATAATAATCTAAAGGAAAATGTTAGAAGTTTAGATATGGCTCTTTGCCAAGAATACGAAGCGCCTACAATGTGGCAAGGCCATCATCCCCATATGGAGTCTTTTTTTTCTCAATAATATCCTGTAATTTTGAACTTAACTACGTTCAAAATTTCCTTATTTGAGGGTTTATGAAACCATGAATCAGACAAGCAATATACTCAAGAATTTTAAAAGTTCAACCTAGCATGAAAATTTTGCTTATTCAATATGAAAGCAATTTTCGGCCCTTTGGAGTCCCCATCCCACTTCTCAGCCGTCTATATAATTTGATCATCCGTAGCATGTAAAGCACATGCTTGAGACTAGTATTTTAACAAATGGATAGCCTGAAGATGGGCTAGACTAACACTATTAATCTAAATATATAATAAACTAGAAAGGGATAGTTAGGTCTTCTAATACAATGTGCACAGAGATCAGTATTCTTATCGAACATATATTACAAATTAAAAATGTGTCTTGAGCATGCCAGTAGCTTTGACAAGATATATTAAAAATTGAAATCATAAGAATTGTGACTGCATGCCCAGCTGCAACAAGTAGAGGACATATGATATACCACATTATGTAATTTGTGCAGAAATGACTTAACACTACCTGCATTGACGAGAAGGTATTGTGTTCCTCATCAGTCCTGGAGATCAACAAACTGTCAGAATAGCTCAAGTGGCACATAGTACTTACTAAAGAACACATCTGGCAATGAGCTCACATTGGTGGTTTGCAGAAACCCATGTGGTCAAGTAGTACAATGGTTGAAGGATAGTTTTCACAGAGCTCCTCTATTTCTGATATGTGTAGACTAAGACCCTGTGGCGAAACTCTTGATGAAATAGCCATCAATTTATTGCGATGGCTTGATAGTTTTTGACTAATGATCAGTTCAGCAATATATTACTTCAAAAATAAAGCTATTCTATTCTGAGAATCAAATGTTCTGTTGCATCAAAAAATGTGACTTCGTCAAGCTAGAATTGATCAGCCAAGGCAGCGATCCTACTTCACCAAGCACAAAACTTATCAAGGTATCAGCTTTTGGACACCGGGGCTTTTCATGGTACAAGGATTTAGAGCGGACACCCAAAGGTAATTCTAATTTAACTGAGAGCAAAGCTTAGAAGCACCTAGTAGTGTGATAATACTACTATCACAGATGGCAAACTTTAGGAAAACAAATCTTTATTATAAGATTTAGAGGAAAGGAATTCATGTTTATCAAAGACGTCTATTAAAGTAAGACATTAAACAATATTGTTCCACCTTCATACACATAATTCCCACTGGTACTCCAAGTTCTCCAGCTCTATAGAACATTGCTTTTCCAATTTCATTTGTCATCTGCTTAGATGTGGAGAATTAGCATGTGTACACAAAGATGGAAGAAATAATCGATCTACAAAATGCTTAACTAATACTGCATAAGATAAAATTTTCAGAAGATACAATCACAAGTTTTTAGTCAATCTAGAAAACTGAAGGGAAAGAAGGGTACCTTTTGACCAGAAGGCCAAAGATACGGATTGAATCGAACAGCTCGATATCTATCCTTGAAAATTCAAGAGCTAAAGTGTCAGATTCATCCATCGATGTTAGTGCTTGCAATATAATAATGAAAATTGCACTTAAGAACCTTTAAAACTAGATCTTCGAGCTGCCTAATACCAGTTCCATCTTCTGCAGGATTTGCTAAACAACAACCAATGAATTTAGATGGATGCCTCTTCAAAACACTATCATATGGAAATGCAAAATCATTATCTTCCTTTTCCCAATTAAAAAAACCTGTTCTCAGGTCAAGTGTATACAAATACATTTTATGAAATGATTGTAGAAGGAATAAAAAGTTCTCTGGTTGCACTGTATATGAAAATGATAAATTAACTTAGTTACTAAAGAGTGATCAAACATGTGATTTATAGGCTGCACAACAAGGGCACCATCCACTCATGCTTCTGACATCAACTGAAAGGGATGGAACAAAAGAATAAATCTGTAATCCTTATATGATACAAGCGTAACTATATATGAGGGGTAACTGATCGACATATAATTTATTGAACAAAGCCAGCTCTGAGTCCAACTTCATGCCCGGTATAGGAAAAAAGAAAAAGAAAAAAAAGGGGGCAACAATAATCAAATGTTTTGCTTTACACGTCTTGCTTTACACCAAACCTTTCAAAAATCGTTCTGCTTTACACCTTTCACGTCTCCTCCACGCTTTACGCTTTACACCAAACCTTTCATTCAAAAATCGTTGGATCTCTTTAACGTTTCCTCCACGCTTTACACCTTTCAAAAACCGTTTGCTCTCCTCCATGCTTCAAAAACCGTTGTCTTGGATCTATTTAAATTATATCATCTTATTATTTCTGATCCTATGCTTTTTTAATCTAATTATGAAATACTACTCAATATTCACTAAATATTTGGGTTCCAAGTACATCATCTCGTTCCAAAATCCGATTTTTGGGTACCAACATCCCCCGAAACAGCAAAAACCAATTCACAAATCAGAAAAAAAGAAAAATAGAGATCAAGATTCATCTATTCTGGCAACAACACAAAAAAGCCGACGTCAAGTTATCTTCCCTAACAAAATCTGAAGAACTTACAAAAGCGAAGATGAAAACCTTGACGATTCCTTCTCCTCGAATGCAGTCGGAAGAGTTGGCAATGTCGCGCCGGCTCGGCGGTGATGGTGCGAAGAAGATACCCGGATCGAGGAGGGACTCGAAGGGATGCCGAGTAGAAGCGCACGGGGTGGGAGTATGGTATTATTTAGGTTTAGGGTTTCTTTTATGGATTCGGGTGACGAATTAGCAAACGGGTAATCGGGTTCGATCAGCACAATGCATCAAAACTGACGGGTTCGGATCCCACCGTACACGTGTAGAATACTAGTCAACAAATTACACAGAAAGCATAAAACGATTTCGGATATAAAGACGTAACGGCCGTTTCCTGTCACCTTTTATGTTCTTCTCCCCTATGCAATCATCATTATGCTATTCGAATCAAATACTTATATAGATAGTTCGAATCAAATCTTTAACGTTTCCTCCACGCTTTACACCTTTCAAAAACCATTTGCTCTCCTCCAAGCTTCAAAAACCTTTCAAAAACCATTTGCTTTACACCAAACACTTCTCCTCCACTCTCCACGCTTTACACCAAACCTTTCAAAAACCGTTTTGCTTTCTCACCGTTACACACAAATAATCAAATGGTGGGATGAATAGTGACAAGAGGGCTCGACGGGCTGTTGGGCATTGTCGCTATGGAACTTGGCGCCCGACAAGCCTACGCCATGAAGATGGCTGCCAAACCGGTGGCAAGTCATCCGCGACAGAGGGGTGTCGGTCAAGGATTATTGACCATGAGATTGCATTGGTCACATGCAATGGAAAAGTTGCAATGAGAGGAAATTGAGAGAAGGGGTATTTGGGTGATAGGGATTTTGACTTTGGTCAAAATTATTTTCGTAATTGTTAGTTGTCGAGTGGGATTATTCTCTTAGTTTTGTTTTCTTTTAGTCTCTCCTCCTCACATATGAATATCTTCTAATATTTTCCTCCAATTCATGTGTCATTCATTCAATTGTCTCCGTCAATCTTTCACTACCAATAGGAGATAATTCTCTTTTTTAATCTTCTCTCACATATGGATATCTTCTAAGAATAATCTCTCTGTCATTCATTACAACCGTAACACAAATACACTTGCCAGAATTTAACCAAGTAACTGAAAGAACAGAAACATGATGCATGCATGTTCAAGAACTAGTTGAAGAGAGCTGCTTACCTTTTCTCCGAACGCCAGCTTCTCCTCATTCTTCTCCTCAACCTCCGCCTTCAAGAAGTATAAGAAAAGAAGAGCTCAGATGTTTCATTGCATTTGAGCAAGAACCACTGGATGGTTTTAAAGAAAGACAAAGGTCATGTGCAAGAAAGAACTCAGAAAGAGAACTATATATACAAGCCACAGGCAGAAAACATAAGCCATGTCGATGTAATCAAGTAACGAGTCTCATGAGATGGAGTGGAAGAGTTGAGATCAAACCAACATAAAGAACAGTGTGCAGGCAAGAAAGTTGAAAACACATTATGAATGCAAATCACAATAAGCCTATCATTTAAGAACTACTTGAAGAACCCAAAGGATGTCAAGAATCGAAGAGAGGATGCTGCTCCTAACCTTTTGTTCGATCTTCAGATCTTCCTCATCGGTCTCCTCCACCTTGGCCTTCAAGAAAGTTAACAAAAGAAAAGGTATTGTAGCATTTAAGGTTCAAAATATTCGTGCATTCAGGCCATTCAATATGAGTAAACACCACAAACGAATTTGAGAACCACCTCATCATTTCATAGAAGAGCAGAGTCAATGTGCAAGAAAGAAATCAAACAAGTTAGAGAAGAAATTACACACCAATCTCAGATTGGAAATTGTGATTCCAAGTTTACTGGAGGAAGAACTCAAAGAAAGGCAATAACAAGTGTTGTGAGTTCAAGGGACACAACTCATGAGATGATCCAAACACAAAGAACAGTGGCTAGAAAACAAGAGAGCTTCCACGAGATCCATGCAATGAAGAGCCAAGAATCACAGCATAATCAGTTGAGGGGAGTGAGATTACCTTCCCTTTGCGATCAGGCCCTTTATCATCACCTCCGGGCGAATTCCCCTCCGGTACCAGGCCTCCGAAGCAACTGCAAGCTCGACTCCACATCTCTCCTCTTTCGCCTCGCTAGTCTGTGTGCGGAGGAAGAAGATGATTTGGCCCCGTTTATAAGGCCATGCAAATATGGTCAGACGAACCCAAGTTATTTCGACACCCGAGTCCGGTCTAACATAACTCAGCCGATTCAACCCAATCAAAAAGGCCTGAATGCAATAGTTGATTGCCACACGAGTAACCTCACGAACGCATGCATCGTTGCATTGAGACGCACCTGATTCAGGTGATGCATCAAATTTATGTATGATGGACATTTAGCTAATGTAGTAAAAGTCCACAATTCTTAAAATCCTACCCTCATCATAGTATTTCTTCTAAAAAGGGTTGCAGTAATACTTGATTCACTTTGGACCCTTTTTTTTTTTTTTTGTAAGTGTAGAAGAGAGGAGAAAGGTAGTAAACAATTGTTGTCCTCTTTTCCTATATTTGGCATGGACAATGACAACCATGGATTAATTTGGAGATCAATGCACAGTAATATTTTGTTTGTATTTAAAATAACCCCATCTAATGCTACAAAATAAGACAAACATTGCACAAAAAAAATGGCTAAATTATTCTTTTCCAGGCAAACCAATCATAATGGGCGTAATTTGCCTTGAGGTGCCGATCATCACGTGCATGTTTGACAAATATTGCACAAGAAGGTTTGCAGTAATGTAAATAGCAATAAGAAAATGCAAACCAGAGATCACGCCAATTTTAAAGTGGTTCGGTCAAATGACCTACATCCACTTGCGAGGCCCTCTTCGATGAGGCTCTCACCTTCCACTAGCAAATCTCTTAAAGGGGAAGGACAAATATCCCTCTTATAACTTTTTACAAGCGGTTCAGACTCGTACAAATTTTCAGCAAGAAAGAAGGAGGTGAACATTCTAGCAAATTGAAAACAAGACTTGCTAAGACTTTTCTAAGACCTTTTTCTCAATCTATTGCTTCTAAAAAAGTTGTCTTCTCAGCTGAGAATTGAGGGGTATTTATAGGCCCCAAGAGGATTCAAATTTGGGCTCCAAAATTTGAATTCTCTTTGGTTCCTGATGCTGGCGGTGCCACCGTCTACTAGTGTCTGACACTAACAGTGTACTAGCGATGCCACCGCCCAGCCAAGCGGTGCCACCGCCTAGTCTGGCGGTGCCACCGCCTACACTATTTCAGCTCACTGGTTGGGCTCCAAACTTGGGCCAAACCAGTCCGAACTCGGGCCCTATTGGCCCCTACTTGGGTTATAGGATTAACACCTAATCTTAATCCTAATTAACGTAATAACTACGAATTTAAAGACATTTCCTAAGCTTTTACAAAGTCCACAAGTCAAGACTTCTTCCGGCGAGCTTCCGGTGAACTTCCGGCGGTCTTCCGATAAACTCCCGGAAACCATTCTGCGGACTCCCGACAAGCTCCTAGACTTCACGATTTGATCTTGGCGAGTTCCAACGAGCTTCTTTGGCAAGCTCTGATCTTTCTCGGTGAGCTTCGCGAACTTCCAACGAACCTTCCGGCGAGCTTCCGAAAAACCCTTCGGCAAGCTCCTTACTCATTCTCGGCTAGTTCCGGCAGCATTCCCGATGAACCTTCGGACTTCCGTCGAACTCTCGAACTCGCAACAAATCCTTCGCGCTTGACTCCGACACTTTGTTTCACTTTATATCTTTATCGTTATCGTAGTTAATCCTGCACACACAAGCCAAAACTCTACTCCGATCTAGACAATTATTACAACGTGAATTGACATTCTGTTACCCGGCATGTCATTGGTTGGCGCTTCGTCCGATTCTTCAGCGCATCGTCCTCTCTTGCGGCTTGTTACCCAATCAACGGTTGACCTCCGCAACCCCGATATCCTTGGCGCAATTATACTCTTGGCCTGATGCCCGACGTCCGAAGCCTTCTACCGTCCAATATCCTGACGTGATCTCCTCTAGCACAACGTTAATTCCTCCTACGTCAATTGTCTAATCCTGATCGAGTAGACCTGCATCACTCAAAATGCAGTTAAACATCTAAACACAATCAATTAGTTTCATCATCAAAATCCGAGATTCAACAATTTTATGGTTAAGGAATGAGTCCAGAAACAACTAGTGTCAAGTAAGATATGTTTTGAGTTCTACTATATTGATTGCTGATTCATTTACTTAAGTTTTACTACTTAAAATATCTAACAAAATATATTCTTATGATTAGGTTTATGAGCAATTCATAAAAAGATATAGTGATGCATATTTAAGTGAATATTATAATTAATATTTTTTCTTACATAATTAAAATTATTTATTTTTGCTATCCTATTCATATATGTATATATTATGGTTGAATGTGATAATATAATTGTCTTGACAAAATAAATTATAGAGGTTATTTTGGATTATAATAGAAAAAATTAATAATGTTGTCGTATATAGAATGAAGTATAACATTGATGTCATACAATTACTATGACTTAGTATTAGGATTCAGACTTAATGTAATATTATTATATTTATTAGACTTATTAGCTTATTTTTAAAATTTACACATGTATAAATGCTTTTTAAAATTTCATAATCCAATTAGGTAAAATTATTTTGAAATAAATTTTATTTTAGTTATTTTGATTTAAAACCCTTTGTATCTTATCAATTAATACCAAGGATTTAAATTTCCAATTATACCACTTGTACCGGTTGGTATATACTGGTTTGCCAATAGATCGATATGCGAACCGTCCACTATCGGGTGGTATGCTTGATATAGTCCCGTATCGGATGATATAGGACTGTATCAGGTGGTAACGGTCGAAATTTCGACCATTACCGTTTGGTACAGTTAAGTAACGATCGAAATTGACAGTTACTACCCAATACAATCAATAATGGTCAAAATTATCTCTTAAACTATCTCACTCTATTTCACTCTCACACTCTCTTAAACTATCTCAAGCTCATTTTTTCTCACATTTTCTTTTTTATTCTCATATTTGTACTCTCCTAAACTATACAAAGCAAGGATTTGTGAATTGAATTAAGGCTAATTTGAAAAGATTAAGAGGAAAAACTTTTTAATGTATTCTCTTTCTTTAATTAGATTAATATATTTAATATTATGATTAGTGTGTTTAATATTGATTTATTTGAAATTAGACACTTAATTGATCAAATATTTATATTTCATACATATTAAATATTAAAAAATATTGATGATGGTAAAAATATGTTTAATTAGATTTTATTAAAGTTATTTAAAGCTTTAATTAGTGATTTTAATGATGATTTAATGAAAATTTGATTAAATTTGGGTCTATTCAATGTCTTTAATACGATGTTTGATATATATTTTTAAAAGAGAAGTAATTAATAGATAATTAACTATATTAATCATGTGATTAGTGTATTTAATAATGATTTCATAATAATTTGATCTTTTATATTTAATGATTCCTTTATATATTTCACAATATTTATGATGATAAAATATGTTTAAGTAGGTTTTATTAAAGTTATTTAATACTATTATTAATGATTTAATAAAAAATTGATCGATTTTAGGTCAATTCAATGTCTTTAATACCTATTAGGATGTTTGACATATTTATAGTATTGAAAAATAAGTAAATGATGCATAATTAACTATGTTAATCCTATGGTTAGTGTCTTTAATAATGATTTCATAATTATTTGATCTATATTGGATTAAAATTATATATTTAATATTTTTTAATATGTTTCATATATTTATAATGGTAAAATAAGTTTAGTTAGGTTTTAATAAAATTATTTAATGCTACGATTAATGATTTTTGATCGATATTAGGTCAATTTAACATGTTTATAGCTTATTTAATTTAAATTTGATAAGAACATGACACCAAATGAACATTTATATGATGATGCATGGGTTCATGCCCAAAAGATTGATGAGAACCATCATCATTGGCAATGTATTTATTTTGATTACAATGGCAAGGGTAGAGGAATAACTCGAGTGAAGATGTATTTGGCCGATGGATATCTCGATATTGCAAAATGCAAGAAGTTTCCGATGAAGATCTATAAATTATTTCAAAGCAAGCTAAAATAAGCAAAGGAAGACAATAGTTAAGAAAGAATACTATAGAGCTACGTAGGAACCTATTTATGATCAGTACGAGAGTTGCGACGATGAAGTCAACCCAGATCTCATAGCTGGAATTCGTGCATCATTAGAGCATTAGTTTATGGTTAATAAAACAATGAGGCATTGATGACCTGACTCACAATGGGATCATGACGATGATAGTAGAATTCAAAAGTCGACCAACATGAGGCTGCCAACTGTTCCTCCTTAGTTATGCCAAGCTAGAAGCATGAGGCATAGTGAACTTCGTGGTTTTATGAGAGGTCTTAGTAAGCGATCTATACCATATATTGTTAATATTGATCTGTAAACCTATCACCCACAAATAGAAAAACATGACGATATATATACAAAAGAAAAGAAGTGAGATATTGAGAAGATAATTACAAAATGGTTCAATTTCCATAGGACTCCAACCAACATAGCCTAAGGTCCATATTACCATAGTATGGTCTCCTTTATTCAAAAGTCTGGCACGGGGATTCAACTTCCAACATTGAGGGAGATTCACGACATGTACTTAGATGAAGAGGTGATAGAACTAAATGATTAGATCAAATCTTTTAAGAGGCAATGAGACAAATATAGGGTAACATTGATATATGATAGTTGGATAGGGCTAACAAGAATGAGTATTATCAACTTTCTTATTTATTATAATAGAAAAATGATAATTCATAAGTTAGTTAATGTTTCTGATAAGATCCAAGATGCATACTATCTTGAGAGCTTGATGGACATCATAGTAGAGGAGATTAGACCATAGTATATTATCCAAATAGTAACTAATAATGGAGTGAATTTCAAGAAGACTAGTTTATAATTTATGGAAAAAATAAAATATTATTTTAGACTCCATATGTAGCTTATTGCATGGATTTAATGCTGAAGGATATTGGTCAGCTAGACGCGGTCAAGAAGTATGTAGCTTGAGTACAGTCAATTACAAAGTGTATATATAACCATTATTGGGTCCACTCTTTAATACAAAAGTATATAAATGGTGAGATACTTTGATTTAGAGTCACTCAATTTGCTACCAATTTTATTGTATTAAGTCATTATAGCAAAAGAAACATGGCTTGAAGGCAATGGTCACCTCATAGGAGTAGTCTGATTCTATATATTCGAGATCGAGCGATGGAAAGAAAGAAAATGTCATTCTTTCCTCTAGATTTTGGAAGATCGTGGCTAAAATCATAAATGGTATGGAATCACTTTATGTTGTTCTCTGTAAGGTCAATATGGATAAGCATCTATAGATACTGTTGCTAGTCATAGGTGCCCTATAAGCCAAGCACGTGTGACATGATACACATTCTTTTTGCTTATTATATTATTTGACATTTTATCACATTATATTACTTGTTGCATATATATATATATATATATATATATATATATATATATATATATATATATATATATATATATATATATATATATATATATATATATTGGATCTGTGTAATAGGAATCGGATCGTGATGAGATCATGATAATGAGACAGATTCACATTTAAATACAAACTATGAATAATCCTGGTTATAGGTTACTCGAGAGGGACATCAAGATAACCGGATAAACTAGTGTGCTATATACTCATCAATATGATGGAGACAGTTGATCTCATAGTTGTTTGTGTGAGGACACTAGAGATACAGTGTAGGTGCTCATTGGAGATTGAGTTCACTGATTGATCCGCTCACGGAATGTTGGATGGTTGATGATGCCTTATGATCATACAACGTTTATGTTATCCTAGTGGTGTATCTGGTCCTTAGACTTAAGACACCAAGGATATCATGTATGAGTACACCACTCTTTGATATCGAACTTATAGGCTTGGAAGGTCCAAATCTTGTACAACCGATCATCGGGAGTGGTAGCCAACCTTACAAGGACTATGAGTGTCGATAGAGGATCATCCACTCTCGGTGTCATGAGAAAAATATCTCATGTGATTTTGCTTAAATAAATCCCTAGCCAAGGTCATTCAGATTGAGAGAGAAAGAGTTCTTCGGGAGAATTCGATTTGAGCGAGACTCGAGTAGAAACCATATAGGTCTGATAACACCATGTTTGGTATACGGTCTTTGGGATATTAGATGGATGAGGGATTATAGGTACATAGTAACTAAGGATAGATAGGTTCAAAGATTTAGATTCCCCTATATCGTTTGGGGACTGTGACGTAGTGGCCTAGTACATCCGTAATCGATGAGTCGAGTGAATTATTATGGAAATAATAATTCACAGAGTCAAAAGAAGTTCTGATAACTATGACTCACAACTAGCTTGATATTAAGCTTAGCGGGTCACACACGTATGGTAGGCATTGCAACGAGTAGAGATTCAGATATGAGATATCCGCCAGAGCCCCTATCTTATTGGATATCCAATAAGCCTTTGAATTATTGGATCTTATGAATGAGATCCAATAAGAGCCAATGAGAGATTATTGAATAGAAATCCACTAATTTAAGTGGCTTGGGTAGTTGAATGAAGATCCAGTACCCAACAGGGCAGGATCCATTAGAGTTAGTGTTGAATCTTGGATTTTGATGATGAAACTAATTGATGTGTTTATGATCTGATCTATGTTTTGAGTGATGTAGGAAGATTCGATCAGGGAGAAACAATTAAAATAGGAAGAATCATGTTGGGCTAGAGTAAAATTTGTAGAAGATTGGATGTCGAGCCGAAGAATCGGTCGACGTATCGGAAGAAGGTTTCGGGCTATGGGTTTGGGCATTGAGGCAAGAAGAGTGGAAATTGCGCTAAGGAAATCGGAGTTGTGGAGGTCAACTAGCCGATTGGGCAGTAGGTCGCAAGAGAGAACGATGAATCGGATAACATTTGATTCAAGCTTTGTAATAATTATATAGATCGAAGTAGGTTTTAGGTGTAATTGGGTTAGAATTGAGCCAACTCAATTAAGGGCAAATTAGGTAAATTACACAACTCTTTCGATCGCTGAGCAATCTATTCCACTTTTCACGGTATGATCATTTACCAAACGCCTCGCTTGCCTTGAGCACCATCAAGTATGGTTGCCAAAGTCGAGCCATAGCTCAAACTCAGCCATCCCAACCTTTATGAGCTACGCATTCTTCCCAGCTTGATTATCCTTGTGGTGCCTCTTAAGTGAAGGGTTAGCCATTACTTTGAATACCAATCTCAAATGCTTGCTCTTTTGATCGACTCATTTTCCCTACATCTCCATGCATATTTCCCCCAAACAGTCGCGTGTGCTAACTGCCCTCAACACAACTCTACTAGGTCCCCTACATTTACATGCCAAGTGTTTATTTGTATGCTTGTCATACTCTGATACCATAATGTGACACACTTCTCTAGTTTTACTTAAGTCATGTGGCACCCTTGTGTGTCCGTCCATAAAAGTCAGCCTCCTCGAAACCTCCTAGGGTTCCTTATGACCTACAAAAGAGAAAACGAGTTAGAGAAAACATTTCACTAGGGATCCATAAGCAATCATTTCAGTAAACACTTTATAGTCAATGCAAATTATAAATAGACTTCATAAGCTCTAAATGATCACACAACAAAATATCCAAAATGGTCCACTATAGACCAAAATCTCCACAAGTACTCACATGACACAACCTTTGTTTTCAAGCCTAAGACGACCACCAAAACAAAACAAAATGGAGCTGCTAAGCCTATTATCAATCCTTTACATGCTGTGCAAAGCATGAATAAAACCGAAAAACATGGACATACATGAGCATTACATCAAACACCTTGTTTATAGTTTTATCCATGAAAAGGTGGGGGTGCAAGAGAGGACAAAATGGGAGATGGTGGGGATGAAGACGCCTAAGAGGAAGAAGAGATACTAGGAGACCATTGTATACCTAGTGTGTCAATGCACATCTACCTAAGGTAGGATCGGAAGCTCTTGAGCTTGACATTAGTGCGAGAGAGGTTACGTGAGTATGACATCCTGCTATGCAATAGTGGCTCAATGTTGCTGTTGGTGGTCGCTTCCACGACGATGCATTCTCCTGTTATTGATGGTGGTTTCAATGTTTTTAATTTAAATCATACGTGTTATTATATTAATAGTTTATTGTGAGTCAGTATGCAACGTAGGTAGACTCTAACGTTTGTCAGCTCAAACTTAACGAGGAGGGGGTTTATATGTTATGTTTTTAAAAATATAAGGGTTATTTTAAACACAAACAAAATCAGAAGAGCTTAAGTGGTCTATGACCAAAACCATAAAAGCTAAAATGGATCATTTTTTTTATTTAAATTATATGTATCATTGTATTAATAGTTTATTATGAGTCATCATGCCATGTAAGCTGACTCTGACGTTAGTTAACTCAAATTTGATGGAAGAGGCTTATATGTTATGTTTTTAAAAATATTTGATTTATTTTAGATATAAGTAAACCATAGGTGCTTAAGTAATCCATGGCTAAAATCATATGAGTTAAAATGGACCTTAATCTTATCTAAATGTGTCGTTTTTGATCTATGATACTTACATTTTAATACTAACATAAAATTTAGCTAATTATAAAGATGTGCTACAATACTTGAATTGAATTAGGTGTCTTAAGAACATGAGGATATTCGTGTTGTGATTTTATTTTATTTTTTGCAAAAGATAAATAACAAAAGTGGGATTTGAGCCCTGAACCTTATGGTAAACCGTCAAAGTTGTTGCCGGCTAAACTAGCTAACACGAATTAGACCTAACTGAATTAGACCTAACTCAATTGTCGATATAACTTTTGATTCATCTAACATCTTTGCATAGACTTATAGAATAGGACCAATTCATCTTCTTCCTATGCACATGTCTAAATAACTAAGATGAAGTGTGATGTATACTTCAAAGTTCATAATATTTCTCTCTCGCGTTGCAACCGGAACACGTACATACTCAAGAATTTAACCAAGCAATTGAAAGAACAAACACGGTGAAAGTTATTGGTCCTTGAAACGAATTGGATCTAAAAATATAAAGTTATAAAAAGGGTAAAGGGAACCAACAAAAACCATGCAAATGGACAAATAGTTTGTCGTGCAAGTTCTAAGAAACTGCGCATTGATCTCCAAACTAATCCATGGTTGTCATTGTCCATGCCAAATATAGGAAAAGAGGACAACAATTGTTTACTACCTTTCTCCTCTCCTCTACACTTAAAAAAAAAAAAAAGGGTCCAAAGTGAATCAAGTATTACTGCAACCCTTTTTAGAAGAAATACTATGATGAGGGTAAGATTTTAAGAATTGTGGACTTTTACTACATTAGCTAAATGTCCATCACACATAAATTTGATGCATCACCTGAATCAGGTGCGTCTCAATGCAACGATGCATGCGTTCGGGAGGTTACTCGTGTGGCAATCAACTATTGCATTCAGGTCTTTTTGATTGGGTTGAATCGGCTGAGTTATGTTAGACCAGACTCGGGTGTCGAAATAACTTGGGTTTGTCTGACCTATTTGCATGGCCTTATAAACGGGGCCAAATCATCTTCTTCCTCCGCACACAGACTAGCGAGGCGAAAGAGGAGAGATGTGGAGTCGAGCTTGCAGTTGCTTCGGAGGCCTGGTACCGGAGGGGAATTCGCCCGGAGGTGATGATAAAGGGCCTGATCGCAAAGGGAAGGTCATCTCACTCCCCTCAACTGATTATGCTGTGATTCTTGGCTCTTCATTACATGGATCTCGTGGAAGCTCTCTTGTTTTCTAGCCACTGTTCTTTGTGTTTGGATCATCTCATGAGTTGTGTCCCTTGAACTCACAACACTTGTTATTGCCTTTCTTTGAGTTCTTCCTACAGTAAACTTGGAATCACAATTTCCAATCTGAGATTGGTGTGTAATTTCTTCTCTAACTTGTTTGATTTCTTTCTTGCACATTGACTCTGCTCTTCTATGAAATGATGAGGTGGTTCTCAAATTCGTTTGTGGTGTTTACTCATATTGAATGGCCTGAATGCACGAATATTTTGAGCCTTAAATGCTACAATACCTTTTCTTTTGTTAACTTTCTTGAAGGCCAAGGTGGAGGAGACCGATGAGGAAGATCTGAAGATCGAACAAAAGGTTAGGAGCAGCATCCTCTCTTCGATTCTTGACATCCTTTGGGTTCTTCAAGTAGTGTTCTTAAATGATAGGCTTATTGTGATTTGCATTCATAATGTGTTTTCAACTTTCTTGCCTGCACACTGTTCTTTATGTTGGTTTGATCTCAACTCTTCCACTCCATCTCATGAGACTCGTTACTTGATTACATCGACATGGCTTATATTTTCTGCCTGTGGCTTGTATACATAGTTCTCTTTCTGAGTTCTTTCTTGCACATGACTTTTGTCTTTCTTTAAAACCATCCAGTGGTTCTTGCTCAAATGCAATGAAACATCTGAGCTCTTCTTTTCTTATACTTCTTGAAGGCGGAGGTTGAGGAGAAGAATGAGGAGAAGCTGGCGTTCGGAGAAAAGGTAAGCAGCTGTCTTCAACTAGTTCTTGAACATGCATGCATCATGTTTCTGTTCTTTCAGTTACTTGGTTAAATTCTGACAAGTGTATTTGTGTTACGGTTGTAATGAATGAAAGAGAGATTATTCTTAGAAGATATCCATATGTGAGAGAAGATTAAAAAAGAGAATTATCTCCTATTGGTAGTGAAAGATTGACGGAGACAATTGAATGACACATGAATTGGAGGGAAATATTAGAAGATATTCATATGTGAGGAGGAGAGACTAAAAAAAAATAAAACTAAGAGAATAATCCCACTAGACAACTAACAATTACGAACTTTGAAATATACATCACACTTCATCATAAAAATATACCACAACAAGGCCATATACCTTAAGCACTCTGTTGATTCTCTAATTGTACTGCAGGAAACTTTTCGCTCAATGGTAGCAGAATACCGCAGAAGTGAAAAAGTCCTGCGAGAAAAGATCCAGGTTTCATCTTCTGTTGCTCATCACCATCTCTTCCTCTTTCTTCTCGTCGACTTTACCGTCGCATATAAGATGGGAAAGTTAGGATGAGCATGTTTTCCGACTTTCAGCTGCTTCATCGACTGTATGCTTTCTTTCGGCGGATACGAAACGATGGTGCTTCGTTATACCGAAGCTTTCTATTTGCCTATGTGGTAACCCATCACAACATCTTGAGAACTTGATGCAACTTAGTGGTTCTGCATCTTCTTATATGGTGTTTCTGTTTCTGCCGGAGTTAGGAGCACATTTGGGTCACACGAGACAACACCGAGGTCGATCGTATCGGACAAAGTCTTACACTATGTCAGTGGACAAATGACATCCGCGGCAATATCTGTGCCAACTTTGAAGAGCTGAGAGAGGTAAGAATGCTTTCCAACTCTATCTGCTTGCGGATAAGTTCTCCTTTGGTCCTTATAAGTGAAATTGCCTTCAGATGTTCCTCCAGCTGCTGTACGAGCACATCAGAGAAGAATCGAGACCACGAAGGTGATTGCTTGAACTATCGTCTTTCAAGAACTCTTCTACATAGCGATTGAAGTATTCTTTTGCTTTGCGAGCTCAGTCACAAGGAGTTTCTGTCGAGGAGCCTGAGACAGTGGGATTCAGCTTCAAGTGGGACGTTTTGCTCACCATTAAATTTCTTGTGTCTTCTCTTCGTTCAGTGTTCTCTAATGTGTTTGCTCGGTCAGTCATTTCACTCTTAGGCTATGCTGCTTCAAATGAAATAGCCAGGCAAGCTGCTGAAATCCTGTTTGATCCAGACACAGATTACGACGAGGTAGGACGCTTTAATTGGCCATCATGCGTGCAGGCGCTGAAGATTCACGTACTTTTGCAGGTTCACAGCATTCTTGGCGATGGAGAAAACATCCCCTACCATAGGCAGCTCGCTGCTCTATCGGATGCACTGGGTGTGGCGGTGCGTGTTGTGTTCCTTGACACGAGACTGGATCAATTAGGGCGGCAGTCTCCGTTCCACCGTGACTTCAGCCCTACAACCCAATGGAAAATACCAAGATGGAGCAGAAAGACTTTCCCTCCTGACTCCATCTCGCTGGACGAGGTCCGATATACTCTGCATGCAGCCCGGCGTGTTGCAACGTCAAGCTCGTCCAGCCGCCGACTGCCGTTCATAACCTTGTTGTATAGGCCCGGTGGTGCTGCAGAAGCCGATCACTATGACATCCTCTACCCGAAGCTGAACGCCATCACGGAAGCTCGCTAGGGCATGCAGACGTACGTTGATTCTTTTGTATGTTAATACGAGGACGTGAATAGTGGATTGTGAAGCCTGGAAGAACATTTTTTGTGATTTTCTGCTGGTATTCTGTGGTCCTATCGCTTGTTTACATGGAGCTTTGCTACTCCAGTTCTTGTCTCTTTTACCGGAAGGTAACAACACGACAGTGTTTGTGCGAATGCCTCTTCCTTTTCACTTACAATAGGATCACACTTTCTACGAGTTCTGAGTGCTGTGAACTGCTTGCACCTAAGTCTCCTTAATTAAATGTTAGTCTAGTTGGTTTAATAATTAGGTGGGGTCAAGTTGGGCTAACTAATACCTACCGGACTCAACTGTCAAAACCTATAAGGAGGCTACCTCGACTTCTTCCCACCCACGGGGGAGGAGCTAACGGGGAATCGCCTTTGTCTGCCTGCTTGAGACCCAAAACCACAGAGGAGACTGGGCAGGGGCCTGATCTCAGAGGGAAGGTAAATTGCCACTCGTTTTGCTTTTCTTTGCACTTCCCGAAAGGTTCTTGAATCCTGAATCAGTTCCAAGTCCTTGCTTCTTGAAGAGTTCTCGATGATCACCTCCAAAATCAGTGCTTGGCCCTAGCATCATGTGGGTTTCTGTGATGTCTGTATGCGTAGTTATTATATCCATCACTGTGATTCTGTCTACTGATACACTCATAATCTGTTGTTAACTTATTTCTTTCTTTCTCGAGAAGGTTCAATCTCTTCAAGTGATTATTTGAATTAGTTTTCTTCTGTGGAACAGAAAGCAGATTTCTGATGAAGGCATTATGCTGTTGTACTTGGTTTTGACATTGACCTGGGATGTGTTCTTGTTGCCTGGTACACTCTTCTTTTAGGATTGTTTGATCTCCGTGGTTACTCTGATCTCATGAAGGCATTATGCTGTTACACTTGTTGCTTCTCAACTCATGTGACATCCTTCTTTGTGTCGTCTCTTCAGGATAGGATGAGGAGGACAAGCTGGGGTTCAGTCTGGGTACTGGAGAAAAGAGTTCTTCATTAAAGAAAGGCAACTTTCATTGAATCAGAAAAAAGGTAGAAAAAAAAGGGTTGGCGGTATGCCTAGATCGTCCAGCTTACAAAAATGTGAGAACCCAACGGTTCTACAAAAAAAAAAAAGGGTTAATTGATGTACTTTGCAATATAATGAATGATCTAAGGTATATACTTGAGATCAAAGAATGTTAAAATGTTCATCCTCAACTTAATATTGGCAATTATGGCTCTCTAATACACCAAGGGGTTTCTCTGATTGAGAATCAGATTGGATCTCTTTTAGGTCGATAATTTGTAATTCTTGAGCATGTTGGAGCTCTTTCAATATTGCGAGCGCTTCAGCCATCAATGGATTGTACGCTTTGCATGGGAAGCTACCCATGATAGTGATGGATTTGGGAAGTGAGAGTAAGCAAAACCCAATACCTGCAATAAGTTCAGGAGAAGAGAACCGAGTCAAAAGCACCACTTCCTAAGTTTGGATCCAGAGAATTGAAATTACTAATGCCCTTAGGACATGGACATGGATTAGAAGCAAGAGCCCTCTCGACTAAAATAGATGGACTGACACGGCGACTGTGGAATCTGATCTCATTCCTATTAAGCCATAAACACCAAAAGGCATTAACAATAAGACTTAGAATCAGTTTGGAAGAAGAACTATCAAAATTTTCCTCCTCCCAAAGCCTCTACCCAGGAGTCAAAAAAAAAAACATTAAGCTAAGACCAGTTTTAGCTTGCAATAGGTTCCAAAAAGAGAGGGTAGCAGGACATTCAAGGAATATATATCTAGAGGAATCTTCATGACCATAACGTCCATCTCAAGACAACTTTCAAAGGAATAACTAGATTTTTGGGGAGATGAGAAGATGTAATATCGCCTTCCAAACGTGCCAAGACTCATTATCTTTAGATTTAGCTTGAAGATATTGAGAGGCATCAATAGCAGTCAAAGTACCCAATCAATTGGGCTGCCATATCTAGATATCATCATCGGGCTCTCTAGGAATATAAATTTTTTGGATCCTTTCAATGAGTTATGAAAGAGTAGCTGTAATTTGACGACATCCCAACAATTAAAGGCAAGAAGATCCGAAACCAGGCTAAAATTGCACATTTTCTCTACATTAACAAAAGCAGGTCAGAAATTTATAGGAAGATTGCCAATTCAAGGATCACTATAGATGTTAGTACTTGACCAATTTCCAATCAGTTTTCTAAATCTCCTCTGATGTCACTAACTAAGAGATTGATATTTCTATGGAACCAAGAGAAGCTTTTTTTTGGCAGAATGGAGGTTCCAAGGGTGAAGATCACCATATTTAGCCTTAATGACACATACCCATAGAGAATCAGAATTGTTAAAAGTGGTAGAATCCTTCTAACACAAATTGATAGCTTGATAATTTTGTGATTAGAAAGACCTCAATCATCATAAACTTTGGGTTTGAAAATGATGTACCAACTGAAGTTTTATACGGTAGGAAGAAGGGTGGGAGTTCCAAATAAGTTTCATGCTAAATGCATTATATGATTTAGAATTGAATCTGATATATTACAGTTGAACAATAGATGAGCAGAAATAGAGTTGAGAATTGTTTAATCGGTCTCATTTTTTTGGTTAAAAAAAATGAAGAGAGATGCCCTAAAGAAGGTACCTCATAGAATGCTTGATGGAAGGGGTGGAATGCTTTGAGAAGTATAGTTTGGATTTTTGGAGGTTAAAGCATAAATAAAAAATGTTAAGTGCCTTGAGGACATTGGTGTAGGATTTTTTATTAGCAAAGTTGAAAGGAGTGATCTGCATTCAGTCAACCATCAGGGGGTCTTCTTACCTAATACCTTAGCTTTGAAACTATTGGAACATACACCATTGGTTAGACAAGAGAAGATCAAAGAAAATGTGCATGAATGGGTCCAATCCATGTCAATATACTTAGCAAGAAAATTCATAGCTAGAAGAACCTCCTAAATGGCAATCATGCACTAAGAGGGGGGGGGGGAGGGGTAAATTAGTATTTTCGACAATCATGATGAAAATTTTCATTCGATGGAAATTGATATCGGAAAAGAATTTAACTTAAAAGCGTTCGTAAGTATAATAAATAAGTAAATCAGTTTACAATATGAATGAAAAGCATAAATTAAATATAAACCAGATTTATAGTGGTTTAGTTGTTGTAACCTATATCTACTCTCGATTCTTCTTCACTCGAGGCCACTAGCTTCCACTACCGATCTTCTTTTAACGGGTGAAGATCAACTACCCTTATAACTCTTTCTCCTTTTCATAGGCCTAGGAGAGAACCTTTTACACCTGTCTTTTATACCTCACTCATTCCTTAGAAAACTTCTAACTCTAGGTGAAAGAGATTCTAAATCCTAAAAAAGTTTTTAATTTTTTCTCAAGTATTATTTCCTCCTTTTCTACTTAATTTTGTGTTTTACTAAGCAAGAGAGGGTGGGGTATTTATAGACCTCAAATAATTTCAAAAATAAAGCTAAAAAATATCTCATCTTGGGTTTCTTGGGTCTTGGCGGTACTACCGCCTGTAGCACTAATACTAGGCGATACCACTACCCAAACTAGTGGTACCACTGCATGACACAGTTTGAGAAACTGTGTCTGGGCGGTACCACCGGTTGACATAGTTTAGGAGATTGTGTTTGGGCGATACTACCGCCTAGTCTAGAAGTGCCATCGCTTGGGTCAATTATAGGTCATTGAACGGGCCTTCCACTTAGCCCAAAATAGCCTCAATTCAGACCCAATTGACCCATAATTTAGTTTACATTGTTTCACCCTAATACTGACTTAATTAGATCTAAACTATCTTAATCTAGACACAATTGATTACAAGTATGAATCTTATACTGTCCGACATATTATTGGTTCATTCGGCGCTTCGTCCGATCCTTCAGTACATCGTCCTCTTCTTCGACATATTGTCTAATCGGTATATTGACTATCACAACTTCTGATCTCTTTGGCATAATGTCCGATCCTTCGGTCCGATACCTGAACTTATGGCACGAAGACCTTCTAGTAATACATCGACTGATCCTCCGGCTCAATATCCAATCTCCTTATATGTTTCACTCTGGCTCAACGTTCGATTTCTCTTACTTTAATCGATTTATATTTTCTGATCGAAGTTAGTCCTACATTACTCAAAACATAGATTAGATCGTAAACTCATCAATTAATTTCATCATCAAAATCCGAGATCCAACAATCATACATATTTTTTCTGTGATAAAATTGACTATTAGCATGGACCGCATTACATAGAGCAATAGCAATAGAGCAAGAGTCTATGACAATAGAAGGATTCTCTATTTTTTCACAATAATGATTAGGTGGGTCCTACCCCCAACTAGGGGGAAAAGGTTAAAAGTCGTAAAAAGAGAAGTTAAGAATAGGATTGTTAAGTACTAAACAGAAAGCCCTAAGGAATTCTTTATTGAAACCATTGAGACGTGGGCTCATGCCTAGTCTCATTTGGTGAAGAGCAACTTCAACCTCCACCAGAAAGAAAGGTCTACAAAGGTTGTGATGAACCTCCAAATGTATGGAAGGAAGAGGAGGGCACTAGGATCAATCAAGAGGTCTATGGTGTCTGAATTGTCCTATAACTAAGCGTTGAATCTCGTATTTTGATGATGAAACCACTTGATATGTGTTTATAATTTAAATTGTATTTTGAGTTATGCAGGTCTACTCGATCAGGATTAGACAGTTAACGCAGGAGGAATTGACGTTGCGCCGGAGGAGATCACATTAAGATATTGGATGGTAGAAGACTTCAGACGTCGGGCATCGGGCCAAGAGCGGAATTGCGCCAAGGATATCGGGGTTGCGAAGGTCAACCGCCGATTGGGCAACAAGCCGCAAGAGAGGACGATGCGCTGAAGAATCGGACGAAGCGTTAACCAATAACGTGCCAGGCAACAGAATGTCAATTCGCATTATAATAATTGTCTAGATCGGAGTAGAGTTTTGGCTTGTGTGCGCAAGATTAACTACGATAACGATGAAGACATAAAGTGAAACAAAGTGTCGGAGTCAAGCGCAAAGGATTTGTTGCAAGTTCGAGAGTTCGATGGAAGTCCGAAGGTTCGTCGGGAATGCTGCTGGAACTAGCCGAGAATGAGTAGGGAGCTTGCCGAAGGGTTTTTCGGAAGCTCGCCGGAAGGTTTGTTGGAAGTTCGCGGAGCTCACAGAGAAAGATCGGAGCTTGCCGAAGAAGCTCGTTGGAACTCACCAAGATCAAATCGTGAAGTCAAGAAGCTTGCTAGGAGTCCGCAGAATGGTTTCCGAGAGTTTATTGGAAGACCGCCAAAAGTTCGCCGGAAGAAGTCTTGACGTGTTGACTTTGTAATAGCTTAGGAAATATCTTTAAGTTCGTAGTTAGCACGTTAATTAAGGTTAGGATTAGGTGTTAATCCTAGAACTCAAGTACGGGCCAACTGGGCCCAAAATTAGACTTGGTTTGGGCTAAATTTAAAGCCCAACCAGTGAACTGGAGAGTCTGGCGATGGCACCGCCAGACTGGGCGGTTGCACCGCCCAGCACCCGAGAGCCAGGCGGTGGCACCGCCCAGCACCCGAGAGCTGGGCGGTGGCACCGCTTGGCTAGGCGGTGGCACCGCCAGTCCACTGTCAGTGTCAGACACTGACAGGCGGTGGCACCGCTAGCATCGGAAACCAAAGAGAATTCAAATTTTGGAGCTCAAATTTGAATCCTCTTGAGGCCTATAAATACCCCTCAAATCTCAGCTGAGAGAATAACATTTTGAAAAGCAATAGTTTGAGTTAAGAGCCTTAGAATAGTCTTTGCAAGCCTTGTTTTTCATATTGCTGAAGTGTTCACCTCCTCCCATCTTGTTGAAAAGAATTGTAAGAGTGTGAACCACTTGTAAAGGTTGTAAGAGGGGTATTAGTCCTTCCCCTACAAGAAATTTGCTAGTGGAAGTTGGAAGCCTCTTCGAAGAAGGCTTCGCAAGTGGATGTAGGTCATTTTGACCGAACCACTTTAAAAACTACTGTGTTATCTGGTTTACATCCTACTCTTTCCATTTACATACTGCAAACTTCTCTACTTAGTTACTACGCTTCCATACGTTTCTAAGTTATCAAGCTTTTAAAATCGGTTTCCATTGATATTGCTTTTCATTGTACGAAAGATTTATCAAAACTGAAGTTTTAATCCGCTGCACTAATTCACCCCCCCCTCTTAGTGCCGCTCCGATCCTAACAATTGGTATTAGAGCCCGGTATTTCTCATTTTGGATTTACACCTGAGAGAAATGACTCTTCATGGCTTTCAAGAGGGCTTATCGGTTTTTCGTCCACCGTTGTTTAACGGATTAGACTACACTTATTGGAAAACTCGAATGAGAGTTTTCTTGATTTCTATGAATTTGGATTTATGGAATGTCGTTGAAAATGGTTTTCAACTTCCCTCTAAATCGATGAATGAATGGTCGGATTTGGAGAAGAAGTATTTTTCTTTAAACGCAAAGGCTATGAATGCCTTATTTTGCGCTTTGGACAAAACTGTGTTCAATCAAATTTCAACGTGCGAAACGACTTTTGATATTTGGCGAACACTTGAAATCACGCACGAGGGAACTATTAGAGTCAAAGACTCGAAAGTTAACATTTTATTGCATGATTTTGAGCATTTTCGAATGCAACCAAGCGAGACTATAGGCGACATGTACACCCGTTTCACGGATGTCGTCAATAATCTAAGTGTTCTTGGTAAATCTTTTTCGAATTTTGATCTCGTGAGCAAGATCTTAAGATCCCTTCCAAAAAGGTGGGATCCTAAAATAACCGCAATATAAGAAACAAAAGATTTAAATATTTTTCCACTTGAAGAACTAATTGGTTCATTGATGACATATGAAATGGTTCACAATACACATGATGAACATGATGAACAAAATCACCTTCCAAAGAACAAGAAGGATTTGGAACTCCGGATAAATGAATTCCACTTGAGCGATGACTCAAGTGATGAGGACAATGTTGAACTTGAACTTCGAACACTAAATCTTAATAAGTTTATTAAATAAAAATCTAAAATAAACAATGAACTTGAACGGAGGAAGAGGCCAAAGAAGAGGAAGGCAACCAAGGATGAATCAAAAACTTCCAAAGGCGAAACGACGAATTGGGCTTTGAAGGGCTTCGACTACAAGGTGAGTAATCAACTCTCTTGAATTATTTTGAAATTACTTAAAGCCCTTCATGAGTGCTTAATTTAGATAGTAGGAATAGGAAATAAAAAAAATTGTTTTTCAAAAATCATATCATGTTTTTCTTTGTAGCATCTTTGAAAAATTAAAAATTTGATCATGAAAAGTATATTGCAAAGGTTTCATGCATGTTATGTTTTGAAATGTTGAATGATGTAATATTAGGGATGATAATATGATATGTGATAATGCTTAGGATTAATCCATACATATGTATACGTCATGCATGAGTTTTTGAAGTAAATGTTGATTTGAACCTCTCATTTTAGATTAATATGCTTTTGGTCTAATCATTTTTATGATGAATTAAGATGGCATTCTCATGACATATTAAGATGACATAGTGCATATACATCTATGTATGAATTTCTTGATAGTCTTTTGATGATAGACGTGATATCATGATGTGTTTGGTCTTAACGGCTTCATGACGAAACTTATATTTCAATTTTAAATGATGATACTTATTTTCACAAAAAGACTTGAATACCCTCACATGAAATCAATTGTATGAAATGGAAATAATTTTCTATCCTATTGAGATTAATGAATTTATTTTACCAATCTTGTGAATCTCATGAAAATAAACATGATGAATATTTTATAAATGAGTTGTCTTATAAGATTTTGCCTTTACGTCTTGAACTTTCATGCTTATATTGATTTGGCATATAAAGACTAAGGCATGCTTAGATGAAAAAGAATCACTTAAAAAATGCTTTTCCCATCTAATCGAGATTAATGATTTCATGATATTTTGTGAATCTCGAAATTGATTTTGATGACTTGATTATGAGTTTCAAGTTACCGATTTGATTTGAATAAGTTTTATTTAAATCATAATCTTGATCTTGCAAAATTGGAATCACAAATAATATCTTTTGGTGTTCATGAATTGATACTCACAATATGAAAGTATTGGTATTCATGACTTGAATTTGATTGAAACATTGCATGCTTAAATTAATCATTCTCCTATGTTTCAAAAATTCTTTAAAAGCCTTATGAGATGACTGAAAATTAATTTGCTTTATGATGAATCACGAATCATGACTTGATCTATGATATTGATATATTTTAATCATGATCCTTGGTTGTATAATTCTTTTGCTCTATTAAAAGGATTTATTGAATGAATCATGTCCTTCTTAAATTTTCTTGATATCATGACATGATTTTGTAAGTTGGCTTGTATAATGATTAAAATCGTTTGGCCATTGATTTCTCCCTTCTTTTCGGTAATGACAAAGGGGGAGAAATATATGAATTGATACTATGAGTGCCATATTTGAATGATAAATATATGAATTAATGCTATAAGTGCCATATTTGAATTTGAATTATGTTAAGATATCAAAAGAAGCTTGCATCGAAATATATGGTAAATTGATAATCGAAATGCTATGATTGCCATATGCCATGTTTGCATCATATTAAGATATCAAGAACTTGCATTATAATTTTACTTGCTGATATCTTGTCATGTGATGAAATGCTACGATTTGTTGCTAAAATGATGCATGCAATACTTATGCTTTTTATGTGATGTATTACATATGATGTGAATCATGATTAATATTGCCTTAATTTGAATTCAAGATTTATCTCAATTATGGAATTTTTAAATAAGAATGATTACTCACCTTTGTCATGATTTAGAAATTGACATAAAGGGTCTTCCCTTCTTTAAAAAGGGTCTTCCCTTCTTTTTGACAATGACTAAGGGGGAGATAGCTAGCTTGCACAATTCAAGAAAAAAGCAAAAATTGCACTTCTCAAAACAGAAGAAATTGCTATCTTGAACATCACCGAGAATTGCTAGCTTGAAACATCAAGAAAATGCAAAAATGTGCTATCGTGCCTATCTCAAGAAAAGCAAATATACCAACTTGCATATATTTGAATTTGCTAGCTTATAAAACTTGCAAATTTCAAGAAGCAAGAGTTGCTTTCTTGAACATATCTAAATTGCTAGCTTGCAAGTTCTAAAATGTTGTAAAATTGCTAGATTACATGATGATAAAAAGTTAATATTATGTTTTTCATGCAATGAGTTAAACCCATATAACAAACACTTGATTGTGGTACTTCTCCTTTTTGTTGATGACAAAGGGGGAGAAGTATGTTGATGACATGACATGTGATGCATAAGTTTATGCATATGTTCATGATGATGTGTTGCATGTATTCATGATGAATATTGCAATGACTTGAATTCAGTTTGAATTCAAGGTTATATCAATATGGCATATTGATAGGGGGAGTTTGTTTAAACTCCGGGAGTTAAGGTTAACTCCGTCATCAAGTGGTTGTCATCATCAAAAAGGGGGAGATTGTTGAATCTCATATTTTGATGATGAAACCACTTGATATGTGTTTATAATTTAAACTGCATTTTGAGTGATGCAGGTTTACTCGATCAGGATTAGACAGTTAACGCAGGAGGAATTGACGTTGCGCCGGAGGAGATCACGTTAGGATATTGGATGGCAGAAGACTTCGGACGTCGGGCATCGGGCCAAGAGCGGAATTGCGCCAAGGATATCGGGGTTGCGAAGGTCAACCGCCGATTGGGCAATAAGCCGCAAGAGAGGACGATGCGCTGAAGAATCGGACGAAGCGCTAACCAATAACGTGCCGGGCAACAGAATGTCAATTCGCGTTGTAATAATTGTCTAGATCGGAGTAGAGTTTTGGCTTGTGTGTGCAGGATTAACTACGATAACGACGAAGACATAAAGCGAAACAAAGTGTCGGAGTCAAGCGCAAAGGATTTGTTGCAAGTTCGAGAGTTCGATAGAAGTCCGAAGGTTCGTCGAGAATGCTGCTGGAACTAGCCGAGAATGAGTAGGGAGCTTGCCGAAGGGTTTTTCGGAAGCTCGCCGGAAGGTTCGTTGGAAATTCGTAGAGCTCACCGAGAAAGATCGGAGCTTGCTGAAGAAGCTCGTTGGAACTCGCCAAGATCAAATCGTGAAGTCAAGGAGTTTCCGAGAGTTTATCGGAAGACCGCTGGAAGTTCGTCGGAAGCTCGCCGGAAGAAGTCTTGACTTGTGGACTTTGTAATAGCTTAGGAAATATCTTTAAGTTCGTAGTTAGCACGTTAATTAAGGTTAGGATTAGGTGTTAATCCTATAACCCAAGTAGGGGCCAACTGGGCCCAAAATTAGACTTGGTTTGGGCTAAATTTAAAGCCCAACCAGTGAACCGGAGAGTCTGGCGGTAGCACCGCCCAGCACTCAAGAGCCAGGCGGTGGCACCGCTTGGTTGGGCGGTGGTACCGCCAGTCCACTGTCAATGTCAGACGCTGACAAGCGGTGGCACCGCCAGCATCGGAAACCAAAGATAATTCAAATTTTGGAGCCTAAATTTGAATCCTCTTGAGGCATATAAATACCCCTCAATTCTCAGTTGAGAGAACAACCTTTTGAAAAGCAATAGTTTGAGTTAAGAGCCTTAGAATAGTCTTTGCAAGCCTTGTTTTTCATATTGCTTAAGTGTTCACCTCCTCCCATCTTGTTGAAAAGAATTATAAGAGTGTGAACCACTTGTAAAGGTTGTAAGAGGGGTATTAGTCTTTCCCCTACAAGAAATTTGCTAATGGAAGTTGGAAGCCTCTTCGAAGAAGGCTTCGCAAGTGGATGTAGGTCATTTTGACAGAACCACTTTAAAAACTGTTGCGTTATCTGGTTTGCATCATACTCTTGCCATTTACATACTGCAAACTTCTCTACTTAGTTACTACGCTTCCATATGTTTCTAAGTTATCAAGCTTCTAAAATCGGTTTCCATTGATATTGCTTTTCATCGTACGAAAGATTTATCAAAACCGAAGTTTTAATCCGCTGCACTAATTCACCCTCCCCTTTTAGTGTCACTCCAATCCTAACACTAAGAATACTAAAAGAAAAATGAGCTGAGGATCTGATTGGAATAATCATTCATAATATAAAGAATTCTATTTTTGGTGTGGTTAAAGGAAGCTATTCTGTGAAAAAAAAATTATGTTTATGTCCCCATGTTCAAGTCATTGAATCTTGGCCCTCGACTACTACTTTAAATGTAATTGTCTATTGAGGGTTATGACTCTATTGTAGAGGGACTAAAGATCAGTAGACTCCTTATCTGAGAGATTACCATTGGCATCCTTGAGCTCAGGAACATAGAGCTCGACCATGCTATGTTAATAGAGTTTTCAAAATTCAATCCAATAGATTTCCTCCATTTGGATAGGGAGAAACTAAGAGTAGCAAGGCTCTATTGGAAAGCAACCATGGGATTTAGGAGTCGTAGATCAAATTGAGCAAAGAATTTGTTGGTTATATCATGGACCTGAGCATGTTCTAGCCAAAAGGTCTCAAAGCAAAAGGGTTAGAGAGTATTGTAAGAGATTGGGTAGTCATCTTAGCTAAAATGAGGGAGTAGTCTGAGTGAATTTTAGGAAAGTGGAGAATTGAAAACTCATGAAATAAAAAAAAAAAACCCAATGATAATTTGTGAGAAACCTATCCAATTGAGCAACAATCCCATCGTTAACAGAATGATTATTGGATCATGTAAAACAAGTGCTAGGGAATCTAAGATTGATTAAAGTGGAGTGAAAGAGAAAATCCTTCAAATCCAGGACAGATTTAAAAAGTGAGAGGGGACGGCCTCTCACACTTTGCACTTCGAAGATGAGATAGTATTTAGATTGCCACATAAAGATAGGGAATATTCAATAAAAATTCAATGCGAAAGGAATTCGTCCCATAAAAGTTTACATAAAGATAGAAGAGTTTTAGCATAAATGGCTGATAAGAGCCAAGAAGACATACTTTCAACTGAACAACGAGATTAATGGTTCGAGGATTCTTACTAAGCAACTTTAAGTTTGCCTGATTTTCATAGAACTAGGATAACCCCTTGATATTAAGATATTGACATTCTAATATTTGTCATATTTCCGATAGAAGTCTTTGATTCATCTTCCTACTAGTGGATTTTCAACAATGCAATCAGTTCAAGATTATATATTCTTATCGAACTCCTATGTTTATTTGCCTCACCTTTTGACCATTAATCTCAAATTTTTATAATGAAATCAATTAATAAATTAATATTTTAATTCATATGTTGAGATAAGTGATACAGAAGTAACTACGATCATGAGATAGACAAGAGTTCGGAGTCAATGATCAGGCATCAGGCCGGATGAATCGGGTAATACATCGAAGGATCGGATGATGCAGTGAAAGCTCATTGGAAGTTCACCAGGAGTTCACCAAAAGCTCGCTGGAAATTCACTAGGAGTTCGTCGAAAGCTCATCGGAAGATCGCCAAGAGTTCGTCGAAGTTCACCGATAGTTCGGTTGAACAATTGATATGCTAGATATCTTAGATTCCTTGTATTGTAATTGTTTTAGTCGTGACTATCATAGTTAGGACTTTAATTTGAGTTAGTTCTAAGAGAAATCCTACTAACTCAATTAAGAGTCAATTAAGTCCTGAACAAGATTGAATTGGTCTGGTTGGATGGCTCATTCAATCACTTGGAGCCACATCAGGTGGTGGCACCGCTCAGACTGGGCGGTGGAACTTCTTGAGGCTCAACCTCCCAGGTGGTCTAGGTGATGGTACCGTCGGCAATTAATACTGTCATGCGATGGTACTGCCCTATTAGGCGATGGTACTGCTAGAGCCCGGTCTACGAGACTCTGTTAAGCGATTGTACTGTCAAAACTGGGCAGTGGTACCACCTAAAGTTAATCTGCAAGCGATCGTACCGCTCAGTACTAGCGGTGGTGCCGCTAAGACCCTGGAAATCCAGGATGAAACATTTTTTTGCTTTATTTTTTAAGCCATTGGAACCTATAAATATCCCACTCTTTCCTACATGAAAGAACACAAAAAGTGTGAACAACACCTATCTAAGAGAGGTGTGAGGTTGGTAAAAGATTGTCTCCTAAACTTGTAAAAAGGAGAAAGAGTTATAAGAGGGTAGTTGGTCTTCGCCTATTGAAGGAAGACCGATATTGGACGAAGGTGGCCTCAATGGAGGAGGAATCAAAAGTGGACATAGGTCACGATGACCGAACCAATATAAAATTGGTGTGCACTTTCTTGTTGCTCTTCATTACTATTGTTTTCTACCTTAATTGCTTATCACTCTTATTCTAAGTTAAGCACACTTTCAATATATTTTCCGATGTGTTTTTATCAAGTTGAAAGTTTCAAAATATTTTTTCGATAGCATTAATTCACCCCTCCCCCCCCCCCCCCCCCCCCCCCCCCCCGTCGCTTAGTGTCATTCATGATCATAACAGTTGGTATTAGAGCAAAGTTACTCTCTATTTGGTTTAAAACCTAAGAGAGATTGCCAGCAATCAAGTGAGTCTTTCTATCACTCGTCCTCCTATATTCAATGGGATGGACTACACGTATTAAAAAACTAGAATAAAAATTTTCTTGCTTTATATGGATTTCAAATTGTGGGACATAGTTGAAAGTGGTTTTGAGAAGTCTTCCAAATCAATGAACGAATGGAATGATTTGAAAAAGAAGACTTTCTCTTTGAATGCCAAAGCAATGAAGACTTTGTTTTGTGCTCTTGATAAACATGAATTTAATCGGGTTTCCATATGCAAAACTACACAAGAGATTTGACACACACTTGAAGTCACACACAAAGGCACAAGTAGGATTAAATAGTCAAAAGTTAATTTTTTGGTTCATAGTTGCAAGTTGTTTAGTATAAAATAAAGCGAGACTCTTGGAAACATGTACACTCATTTTATAGATGTCGTCAATGGTCTAAAAGCACTTGATAAAAGTTTTTTCAATTTTGAACTTGTTAACAAGATATTAAGATCCCTTCCAAAAAGTTGGGATCCTAAAGTAACAGCAATACAAGAAGCAAAAAACCTAAATAACTTTTCGTTTGAAGAATTTATTGGGTCCTTGATGACCTACGAACTGATGTATATAGCACATGATGAACTTGAGAACAACCTTCCAAAGAACATGAAGGACATGACACTTAGAACCAAAGAAGGCCACTTGGGTGAAAACTATAGTGATGATGATGATGATGATGACGACTTAGCACTCCTTACAAGAAAGTTTAAAAAATTCTTAAAAATGAACAAAACAAAACAAGACTTTAAGAACAAATGTGAACTAAAAAAGGATAAAATAATTTGCTATGAATGCAAGAAGTTGGGGAACTTCAAAAATGAATGTCCCCAAGTGAAAAAGAAGTTACCAAAGAAAAAAAAGGCGCTCAAAGTAACTTAGGACGATTCGAGTGCATCCGAAGATGAGGAACCAATCAACAAAGACGAAGTTACAAATTACGCTCTAATGGCTCTCAATGATGAGATAAGTGACTCAATCAAATATTATTTAGCTTATGATGATTTACTTATTATTTTTAATGATCCATATGATGAATGTAAGTTAGTAAAAAATATAAGTTGTTAAAAAAGGAGTATACTTCTCTTGTTAGTATATTTCATAAATTAAAAAATGAGCATGATGATAGTATGTTAGCTTCTTACACTAAAGTGTGATGAGACAAATTCACTTAAAAAAGAAAATATCTTACTATAAGAAATATTAGAAAATTTTAAAATAGGTAATAAATATCTAAACATGATCCTTGCTGATAAGGGTCATGTTCATAGAAAGGAAGGAATTGACTTTATGAGTAACACTTAACAAAAGCTAACTATCTTCGTTAAAGGACCTACATTATATGTCTCACCTAGAGAAAAATATATTTTTTATAAAAAATATTGTCATTTTGCTTACAAAAGTCTATTTAAAGGGTATAGTTCATACAAATTAGTTTGGGTTCATAATGGAATCATAAATCACTTAATAATAGGTAAATCTATTTATGAAGGACCCAAGGTTAAATGGGTACCTAAAAGAAAACCCCCTTTCTTATAGATATGTCTATAATTACAAGCTAGAAGCAGGAGATGGTACCTTGAAAGGCACATGACTAGAGATTCAATACACTTGTCTAAGCTCACTAACCAAGACGAAAGATTTGCCACATTCGGAGACAACAACAAAGGAAAAATTATTGGCAAAGGAAATATAGGTAATAAATTAAACTTTTGATTGAAAATATTTTATTAATAGATGGTTTAAAACATAACTTGCTAGGCACTAGTCAATTGTGTGATAAAGGTTATAATATTAAATTTGAATATAATGCTTGCATTATATAAATACCACACATAAATAGATCTTTGATGACCTTGAAAACCAATAATGTCTATACTATTGATCTTGATAAGTTTTGTGACGAGACTTGCTTTTCAGTTTTAAATGATGATATATGGCTTTGGCATAAAAGATTAGATCATGCAAATATGAAACTAGTTTCATAAATTACAACTAAAAAATTAGTAAGAGATATGCCTAAAATTAAATTTGTCAAAGATAAAGTTTGTAATGCATGCCAACTACAATAACAAATGAAAAAAATTTAAAATCAAAGAATCAAATAAGCACCTCTAGACCACTACAATTGATCCATATGGATTTATTTGAACCAATTGATATAACAAGGAGGTAGTAAATATGCCTTTGTAATTGTTAATAATTATAATGGATATACTTGGACATACTTCTTGATATATAAAAGTGATTACTTTAAATATTTTTTATAAAATTAGTTTAAAATAAAAAGGATTTTATGATTGTCTCTATTGGAAGTGATTATGGTAGTGAATTTCAAAATTATGATTTAAAAACTTTTGTGATTTCAATGGGTATAACCATGACTTCTCCACTCCAAGAAACCCTCAACAAAATGAAGTTGTTGAGAGAAAAAAATAGGAGTTTATAAGAAATAACAAGAACCATTATTAATGAATATAGTCTACCCAAATATTTTTGGGCCGAAGCCATTAACATGATATGTTATGTCATGAACATGGTTCTTGTAAAACCATTACTTTCAAAAACTCCGTATGAATTATGGAACAATAAAAGATCCAATATTTCGTATTTTAAAGTTTTTGATTGTAAATATTTTATTTTAAATGAAAAAGATACCTTGGAAAAATTTGATGCAAAATCCGAAGACATTTTTCTTAGTTACTCCTCTTTGTCTAAAGCTTTTCGTATATTTAATAAAAGAACTTTGGTTATATAGGAATCTATTCATATTTTTCTTAATGAGCTTCCTGAATTTAAGAAAAATAATTTTGATGCTTTAAATTTGAATGAAAACTCTCCTCCTCTAAGCAACTTGGATGCATCTTCTTCCGAAGAATCCTTATCTAAGGATTGAAAGTAATATATATGCTTATTCTAAGGAGCTAATAATTGGAGACAATCAAAAGATATTCAAATTCGTTCTTCTTTTAAAAATTTTTGTATGAATCCAACCTTTTTATCTTAAATTGAACCAAAATATATTGACGAAGCCCTAAAAGATTATTCATGGGTTATTGCAATGCAAGAGGAGTTAAATCAATTTGAGAAAAATGATGTGTGGAAGCTTATTCCTAGACCTAGTAACCATTTAGTAATTGGTACTAAATGGATCTTTAGAAACAAACAAGATGAACTTGGTATCGTGGTTAAAAACAAGGCTAGATTAGTGGTTAAAGGTTTCAACCAAGAAGAATATATCGATTATGAAGAAACCTTCACTCTTGTGGCTAGACTTGAAGCCATAAGGATTCTCCTTGCCTATGTTAATTATAATAATTTTAAATTATTTCAAATGGATGTTAAAAGTGCTTTTCTTAATGACTTCATTTCCGAAGAAGTTTATATTGAACAACCACCTAGATTTGATAATACAATTTTTTTAAATCATGTTTTTAAGCTTTCTAAGGCTCTTTGTGATTTGAAACAAGCCCCAAGGGTTTGGTATAAGAGACTTAGTTCCTTTCTAATTAAGAATGATTTTTTGAAATGCAAGGTTGATACCATGTTGTTTATTAAATATTTTAAAAATGATTTTCTTATAGTTCAAATATATGTTGATGATATTATTTTTTGTTCTAGGAATGAGTCTTTATGTGAATATTTTGCCAAAAGTATGAGCCAAGAATTAGAAATGAGCTTAATGTACAAATTAACTTTTTTCTTAGGATTGCAAATTAAGTAACTAAGTGATAGAATTTTTGTAAGTCAAACTAAATATGCTTTAGATCTATTAAACCAGTTCAATATAGATAGTTTTAAGGCTATTAACACAACAATCATCACTTCCATAAAGTTAGATATGAACGATGATGGAGAAAATTTTGATCAAAAGACTTATAGGGGTATGATAGGTAGTTTACTATATCTCATCGCAGCTAGACCAGATATTATGTTTAGTATTGGATTATATGATAGATTTCAATCTAATCCTAAACAATCTCACCTAAAAGCTATTAAGAGAATTTTTAGATACTTAAAAGGAACTTCTAATCTAGGATTATGGTATCCAAAATTTAAAAACTTTGAATTAATTGCTTATGCTCATGCAGATTTTGCTAGATGTAGAGTAGATAGAAAAAGCACATCAGGAACATGTCAACTCTTAGGTCATGCACTTGTTTCTTAGTCTTTCAAGAAATAAAATTTAGCTATATTATCTATGGCCGAAACTAAGTATATAGCAGTAGGTGCATGCTATGCACAAGTTATATGGATGACAAACACATTAGAAGATTATAGAATTCACTTGAAAAACATCCCTATAAAATATGATAATACTAGTACAATATGTTTAACAAAAAATCTCATTCAACACTCTAGAACTAAACATATTGACATTAGGCATCATTTTATTAGAGATAATGTTAATAACCATGATATATCTTTAGAATTTATTAATATAAAATATCAATTAGTTGATATTTTTATAAAACCTTTAAATGAGGAACAATTTAATTTTACTAGAAGAGACTTAGGTATATTAAATCTTTTAAATGCATGAGTTCCTTTAATATATTTTTCGGATCTCTCAGTACTTTTTTCGAAATTGAATTTTCGTTTTATCGAGATCATTTCCTATCACCTTCTTAAAGTTTTATTCATGAATTTTTGATCCTTTATTTGATGATCTTTTCCTATGAATTTTTCCTCTCTCTACTCACGAAAGAAGAGTTTTTTTTTTATTCATGGACTTTTGAACTTGATCTTTTATGTGATGATCATTTCCTATGAATCCTTCTTCCTTCTATTTACAAGAATAGGGATTTGATTCATAAATTTTTAGTATGCATATTTTGATTTTTTATGTAATGAATCTTTCTCTCTGGTTTAGTAGAAGCTTGATTCATGGAAGCTTGATTAATGGACTTTTGGTTCTTCTAACTTGATTTTTCTTATGATGAATAAATTCCTCACTTTTTCTTCTTCCTCTTCTTATTTTTATGACAAAAGGAAGAAAGAAACTTGCTAACATCTTAAAAAAAGTAAAAAAATGCTAGCTTGCACATCTTAAGAAGAACCAAAAAGTACTTGCATATCGAAAGAGAAGTGCTAGCTTCCTCATTTCACAAATTTGTTTAACATCTAAAGTGGTTATCTTGCAAAGATTTTTCTTAACTTCTCATTTTACAAACTTACTAGTTTGCATAAATGGGTGTAAAACTTACTTGTATAGTTTAAAATACTTGTATAAATTATTGAATGATTCTCCTTTTTATTGATGACAAACGGGAAGAAATGATGAATGTTTGGAATCATAATATTGTATTTGGTATCATGTATGAAGTTATAAATGGTTACAAAAGGCTTTAGTACTATATATGTGATGCTCAAAATGATTGAAAATATGAATTCTTTGATATCATGTTATGCCCAAAATGATTAAAAATATGAATGTTTTGGTATCATGAATGTTATGTCCAAAATTATATTAATTTTGGTATCATGCATGAAGTAGATGCTTTAGTATCATATAGGTTATGCTCAAAGTAACGTTGATTTATTATGAAGTGATGAAATTGTGCATGTTATACTTTAATGACTTGGAACTATGATGATGCACAATATGAAATTTTGATATATTGCATTGATCGAAATTGTTTCACTTGAATTCAAATGTTATGATTCCTTTTGAATTCAAGTTTGCCTTATCTCGATATGACATGTAGATAGAGGGAGTTAAGGTTAACTCCGTCGTCAATTGGTTGTCATCATAAAAAACGGACAGATGGTTGAATCTCAGATTTTGATGATGAAATCAATTGATGAATTAATAATATAATCCATGTGTTAAGATAAGTGATGTAGGACTAACTACAATCATAAGATAGAGGGAGTTAAGGTTAACTCCATCGTCAATTGGTTGTCATCATAAAAAATGGACAAATGGTTGAATATCAGATTTTGATGATGAAATCAATTGATGAATTAATAATATAATCCATGTGTTAAGATAAATGATGCAGGACTAACTACAATCATGAGATAGGCAAAACGATTAAAGAAGAATCCAATGTTAGGCCATAGTCAATGATCGGGCATTAGGCCAGATGAATCGGGTGATACACCGAAGGATCGAATGATGTAGTGAAAGCTCGTTGGAAGTTTACTGGGAGTTCACCGAAAGCTTGCCGAAAGTTCGACGGGAGTTCGCCAAAAGCTTGCCAAAAGATCGTCGAGAGTTTGTCGGAAGTTCATAGAGAGTTCAATTGAACAATTGACGTACTGGATAACTTAGATTCCTTGTATCATAATTGTTTTAGCCTTACCTATCATAGTTAGGACCTTAATTTGAGTTAGTTTTAGGAGAAATCCTACTAACTCAATTAAGGGCTAATTAAGCCCTAAACATAATTGAATTGGATTGGTTGGATGGCTCATTCAGCCACTTGGAGCCACGTCAAGCGATAGAATCACTTAAGGCTCAACCTCCCATGTGGTTTGGGCGGTGGTATTGCCTAGACTGGGTGGTGGTATCGCTGGTAGTTAATGCTGCCAATCGATGGTACCACCCTATTAGGCGATGGTACCATCAGATCCCGGTCTCCGAGGCCTTGTCAAGCGGTCATACCACTCAGATTGGGTGATGGTACTGTCTAGTGTCTATCTGTAGGGGGTAGAACCACCTAGTACTGGCAGTGGTACCACTAGTACCTCGGAAATCTAAGATAAGACACTTTTTGGCTCCATTTTTGAAGATATTGAGGCCTATAAATACCCCACTCTTTTCTATATGAAAAAGCAAAAAAAGTGTGAACAAAAAGTCTTGAGATTTTTGTTGTAGAAGTGTTGAAAAAGTGCTAAGTGTCTGATAAGACCCTAAAGTCTTGTCGTAAAAAAGAAGAAGAGAAAGGGGATGATCACTTCGAGGGGATCGGCCTCCTTGATCGCTTCGAGGGGATCGGCCTCCTAGGGTTTGTCAAAAGACAAAAATAGTATTTTTCATAGATGATCGAAAAGAAGCAGTTACATCCCTATTTATAGAGTTCCGACTTTAGCTAAACTAAACAGACTTAATAAATACGCAGAAAATAAAAGGAAAGCACAAAAATTAAAAGGAAAAATAAAAGGATCCTAACAATCCTGCCTCCTTTAATTCAGCCTTATCCTCAAAGCTGAAAATAAAGGCGATGGACTCTGGCCAGAAGTGGGGCAGATTGCTGGCCGGAGAGCAGCGACGGGCAGCGGGTGGGCTGGCCAGAAGCAAGGGAAGCAGGGGTGCGTGGTGCAGTTGCTGCTGCTTCTTCTCTCTTTCTTTCTTTCTTTCTTTCTTTCTTTCTTTCGTTTTTTTTTTTTTTTTTTTGATAGCTTCGTTGCAGCGAGAACGCCAAGGATCATCGCTCTGATACCAAATGATAAGACCCTAAAGTCTTATCGTAAAAAAGAAGAAGAGAAAGGGGATGATCACTTCGAGGGGATCGGCCTCCTTGATCGCTTCGAGGGGATCGACCTCCTAGGGTTTGTCAAAAGATAAAAATAGTATTTTTCATAGATGATCGAAAAGAAGCAGTTATATCTCTATTTATAGAGTTCCGACTTTAGCTAAACCAAACAAACTTAATAAATACGCAGAAAATAAAAGGAAAGCACAAAAAATAAAAGGATCCTAACAGTGTCTTTCTCCTTCTTTAGCTTTGTAATCAATCTAAGAGAGATGTGAGGCTTGTAAAAGGTTATCTCCTAAATTTATAAAAGGAGAAAGAGTTGTAAGAGGATAGTTAGTGTTTACCCATTGATGGAAAATCAGTAATGGATATCATTGGTCTCAACAGAAGAGGAATCAAGAGTGGACGTAGGTCACAACAACCGAACCACTATAAAATTAATGTGCACTTTCTTGTTACTCTTCGTTACTATTATTTTCTACCTTAATTTCTTATCACTCTTATACACTTTCAATATCTTTTTCGATAAATTTTTATTAAGCTGAAAATTTCAAATCGATTTAATTTTTACGATAGCATTAATTCAATATCTTTTTCGATAAATTTTTATCAAGCCGAAAGTGTCATTCAGGATCCTAATATTGACAATATTTTTAGATTATTGATTTAGTTCTTGAAAGCTCCTGTGCGTTTATTTGTCTTCAAATAGTAAAATTCTTTAAATGTTGAGATTCTAGTCCTTCGTACTAACCTCGTTGTTTATAAGCGACGCCGCGGCGGATCATTCCGGTCGCTATGACATCTTCTGCCCCAAGTGAGGCTTTGCAGGCATGGCACGTCTTTCCCTCTAATGGAGCCCCATAGAACCCTTTGGTGGTGGGGTGTTGGTTTCAACTCTAGAACACGAACAGTACACATTGATAAGCAGTTCGTAGTCCCAGAGTTGGTTTATATTGTCTTGACTGTGCCACAAGAGAAGCGATAATTTCTCTATTTTGCCATAGTGATGAACCGGAAATTGGTATGTCGGAGATCAGCACGCAAATAAGTCTGCAGAATAACTGTCATTATTATCTCAACCCAAACAGCATTTATTTATCACGGACACATATGTATATTACATATTTTTATATATACTAGAATATTATAAACATTCATGAATTTATATTTACAGATAATTCATTCTTTTTGGAAGATAGATTCCCGCTCTCCTCAGAAGATCATCTGAAGCTTGCATTGCTAGCGATGTTACTTCTTCCTGTTCATGGAAGAAAGGGCATCATCACACTATGTTAAATCAAATCAAATCAAGAGGCTATATAGATAAACTGGCAGGCCCAGTTATAATAAAACACAACTTAAATGGAATATATTACGCAATGAAGAACCTATTTATCAATAATAATAATAAAAACAAGTTGGACACCTGATTTCCTCTGTTACGTAATGGAATTTATAATAAAATATATTACGTAATGGAATTTATAATAATAAAACACAGGCCCCAGCTACAAGTTTGCATCTTTATACTTGTGAATAAGTTGGGACACCTGATTTCCTCTGTTAGGCATGGCCTTTAACATCAGTTAGAGCATACCTTTCAGTACAGGTTCTTATAATGTTATCTGAAAGGATGTAAATTAGGATTTTTGCAATTTAGCAGATTAATGCAATAAGTAATAAGAATCTTAACACGTACATTATTAGTTGTCAGGAATATGATAGTCAATTAGCCAAGACATAACAAATGTCAGAAAACAAGGCAAAATGCATTACCATATTAATACAAAGTCCTAGAAAAGGTTACAGTGAGCAATAAACTAAAGCAAAATTTGCTGGGAGACACCAAAGACGAACCTAATGATGATGTGTGAAGCATTGGTCACATAATCAAAATGTTAAGTTTATAGATAATAAGATTTAATGACACTTAGCATTACAATCTTATACGGTTAGAATACATCAGCAGAATAGGAAGATGCATCAATGACTCTTAGAAATTATAATTTAATTGACAAAAGTTGCTCTTGCTAAATTACATGCAAGTAATTTGCACTATGACGTTGCAGCTCTGCACTAAAACCTTTTTTGTTTTCATACATGCTGTTATCAGATACATTTTCAAGCAAGCTATACTTCCATATTTCAGCATGAGTACTGAAATTAGTATTGCAATCGATGAGATTGTCAAAGAAAACTTGTTACTTGTGGAACTTATAAATTAAAAATGGGTCAACAGTAATGAATATGACATTAGCAGGTAGCCAACCCCTCCCCCCCAAAAATAAAGGTTATTGTTATTACAATAAACACCTTGTAAATGATAAACATTTGTTATACATGAAGTTTGACCTTGGAACATAATTAAGCTCATGCTTATTGTTAGCCATACAATTTTCAATACATATTATGACTTGAACTATATCAGTTATATTACAGTCTCCACCAAATAAACAACATAGTTTGACAAATATATCTATATAAGAAGCATGCACAACTATGTAAGTTTTGTATTCATTACTAGGTGGATTTTGCACATAAGAGGATGACAAAGTACCTCATTTACATTCAAGATCTTATGATCCTTCATAATCCACTGACCATTGCACATGACTGAATCAATATTCTCTGTTCGCATGCAGTAGACGAGGCTAGAGATGCTGCATGTTGGAATTCAAAAATATTAGCAAGGTTCTGTTCATGTAGAGCTACAAAAGAAATCATCACCAAACAGGCCAATTTACACATTTTGTAAACCAAAGTGTACATGAAAATGTATAAAGCCTTTCTATTTACGTAGATAAGTGTTTTATGTAGTGGTAAGGTCATAAGCAAGGAATTAAATCTAGGTCAGATACACTTTTGGTAACTTATCAGACTTGTACCACCTGATATCATTGAACAAAACTATTAAGAAAATGGTATTGCACAATATCAAGCAATATGTTTTGAAATTAATACTACATCAAAACTATAAATCCTGGTTGGTACACACCAGTCCCTCCAATATTCAAATCCTTGGTCCTACGTTTAACTTTTGACATTGTTTATCTACTTACAAATTTGAGGTTCATTTCATTAATACAAAGTTTAATTCATATTTTGAAGTTTAGCAAAGATGGTTCTCAAATTTTCAGTGTACCTATTGCATTCAAGATAACATGAGAACAAAGTTTTGACAAACTTCTGATTGGTCCTTTACATAGGTTAAGTACTTGAGAGTCCTTTGGGTGTTGTTTGAATCCTGGTCGAATCCATGCTGATCTAGCCAAGGTTCCCAAGGACACACAAAGACCCACACAGATGCACAAAGATCTTGGCTGGATTCGCCTAGTTCAACAAGAAATTTGGATGGACCAATCCATGCGTAACTGAGACCAATCTATCAGATCTGCATATATCTATTCTAGATTCGTAACTATCCTTTCAATCTCCACTTAATTCTTTTCTTCTATGCTAAATTTGTTTATACATAATCATACTGGACATGAATGGCACCAAAGCAACAAATTGACAATGTCACATGGCAGCACATATATCACTGGAGCATCATCATTATCGGTAGTGCATCTACTGCAACTATGCTGGTGGCAATAAAGCATCATTTAACTGGTGCATTTCCTGATGTGGTCGTATACATCAAGGTCCCTCAAGAATTCAGGCAAACTTTTAGGCACAATTAGACTTCAAGAAAACCCTACAGGGAAGAGCTTGACAAGTAGGCATCCAAGCTTCACATATAATATCTCTAACAGATTATAGTAGCCCGTAATCATGATGATCCAAACTTGTTAATATTTGTGCGTTATGGGGCACTATCATATGCACAAGGAGAATATTAGACATCTTTGATCCATCTCAATATAAGCATGGTGATGGAAATGGCAGTGGCAGTAAGCGGTGCAGTAACACTTTTGTTGACCCTTCAGCATGAGTTCCCACATGAGGCTAGATGGTGACAGTGGTGCAGCTGATGGTGTTTCTGAGCTAAGCAGGAGTACTATTTAAGATGACCAGTCTCAGCCCGACCCCAGGGCATTGGGAGATTCTTCAGCTCATTATGTAGGAGAACAGTACTGAATGTCAGTGATATTGACCCATGACATTCCCTCATATACCAAATAGGCTACAATCAACAATGCCAATAAAGTATAAATAATGCCTAGAATTGGATTGAACCAACTAGAACCAATAGGTATCAGCTACAACAACAGTGTGAACCAGAAGGACAATATATAGCTTCCACCAATAATGAGAAACCCAAGCCAGTCCTGAATTTTGACCTTGGCATTGGCTTCAGTCTAACAAAACATGAAAACCTCAAAGCATGACAATACAATAACCATGCAGGAGATCTTCACCAATTGCTATCAAGTAGATCAAGGAAAGACAAGTGCTCTAAAACATTCTGAATAAATTGATGGGTTTGGGGATCTGGTTTGACTAACTCTTAGAGTTCAATTTAAATAATTTAGTTGATGGAGTTTCTCTTTTCAGTTAGCATGACGTATTTAACTCCTACTACTTCCCAAGTAATTCTAAGAGCATTCATCCAAGTCAGTTCAGTGTGTCAGTCTGGACTTGCAGACAGAAATATTTCAGCTTCCTAAAAGAAATAAAAATAAATTCTCAGGTTATAGAAATCTTTTCAAAAAAACTTGTGAATTGCAGCTATTCTTCTGCTAGATGCGATTGAAACCAGTAATAGCACCATATTGATAAGAAAAAAAAAAGAGATATTCTTCTACGAAATCATATGAATAAAATATGTACCGATCATGCAAAGGAACCATGGTCCATGAAAAAGGATTCACAACTATCATATCAGCCTGCAAAATGATAAAACATAGACAAGAAATTTTTATGATCAGAAATAAGAAAATACAGTCACGAGCAAAGCATTCTAGAATAAAACAAAAATGATGTTGGTAGTGAAAAAAATAATGTTATCAATGAAGATTTTTTAACAATTCAGCAATCTGAACTTGTCTATTCCTGATCATATGAATTTCCAATAGAGAACAGCCATCTAATAAAAATATACTAGAGATTCAACTTGCAACTATGGAACATTTCAGCATGCCAAAATAGATTGGAGAGTTGAGGTGCAGCATAACCATAAACATGAATATTCTCTTAAAGCACGAGCTTCTTTCCGAGCCCTCCAAGGTACAAGGATGAACAAAAAGCTTGGTAAAAGAACTTGTTCAAAGGGATGATTTGCGAGGGCAGAAAGAATTACATTTGCTGATTGGCTGAGATGGTAATGGCAACCCGTAGTTATGGATCTAAATTATTCTATTGCCAAAACATCGATCTTTGTGCAATAAATGAGCATCTAGAAAACCCCATTTCGCAATAAATCAGCATCTAGAAACCTCTTTGTGCAGTAAATTAGCATCGCTAATATTTTGAAATAAAAGGTGAATATGAGTCAACTGCATAATTATGCAGAATTATATAGCAATTACTAATGAGGAAAATGACAAAATGTAACTGATCTAACCTTTTTGCCAACCTCAAGAGACCCAATCTCATTGTCCCATAGCACTGATTTTGCACCATTTATTGTGACCATCTCTAAAATTGCTACAGCAGGTAGAGCAGTTGGGTTGGTTTGCCCATTCATATAAGCTTCTCGACCTTTATTTATAAGTGAAGCTAGATACATCTCATCAACTGTGTGGAGAAGAAAGAAGTATTACATCCAAATACACCCAGAGGATACAGTTTCAGAAAACATAATAAACCTCCTGATTATCAGAATGTTGACACTTCACTGTAAAGCATCAAACCAGACAGGTATATGGATTCAATATAACTTGAATAGGCCAATATGGTAAATCTTCTGATAAATACAGTGAGGATATTGCGAGCAATTTGAATATATTTGTACTTAATGATGCAGTATATAATATAATCATTTAAGTATTGCATAGCTTACTAGAAAATTGTGCTTATAACTGTTGAGATATGATTTGGGTAACAAGGATCCGTATGTTCTTAATCCTTGAAATACATATACAGCACTGAAATTAAGATGAGGGAAATTACACATTGCCATAATTCACAACGGCACAACATACTTCACACCATGGATTCTGAAAGCTGGTCAGACTGGCACATAACAATCAGTATTTATTAGTTCAGTTGTTTACCATTATGTGGACTAGTGTCTACTAGGGGGTACCAATTCATACCACCCAATAAACTTACCTAACCATCGACACATCCAATATACCCACTATGGGTGTTGTATTACACCCAGATTGGATGGTATGCATATCACACTCTTTTTTCCAAATCAACCCCTGTTCTCTCTTATCCGTTTATCCCTTAAACAGCACTCAACAGCTTTCTTTTACATTTCTCACTTTTATATTCAATCATATCCAATCAATCTTCAGATGTCAAGCGAAGGATGCATACATTTGCGAATCAGAGTATGAAGCTACATTTCATGATTTAGTGATTGATTTAAATGTTTGCTTGTTTCATGATCATTTTAAGTTTTATTACTCGTTTTCATGTCACCATTTAATTATCAATTTAAAAATATCTGATTTTTAATTGGCGCCACATCTGCGCATATCTAGCATAGATCTATTTGAACCTAGGTAATTTTCCACTGAATACAGCATAAATCTAGGCAAATCTTGGCTAATCCACATGGATCTTGATTGGAACTGCATGGATCTGTGATAGATCCATCTGGATCTGACCAAGATCAGCATAGATCTAGATAGATTTATGAAAATCCAATCTAGATCCATCTTGATATGGCCCAAATCTGTAGGAATCTGTTCTAGATACACATATATCCAGCCTAAATATATGTGGATCTATACTAGATCCCATGGATCCGACCTAGACCTGCATAAATCTAGGCCAGATCTATGGGAATCTGACCAACTTTCTGATAAATCTAGGTAGCCCACAATGGCTCTGGCCTGGTACTCTTTATGAAACTCCATGCATAAATATACCCGAGAACTCCCAATATTAAATTATGAAGTTTTGAACATATGTATCATAAAAGAGTAGGTGAATGCTATTTAGTATTTAACAAGAATCACGAACTAAAGGAGTCATGAGCTAACTTTAAGAAAAGCATAACTATGGGAAATGATCAAACAGCTAAGAAATGTTAAATGACACATCAAAATTAGTCTAGATGCTTTTGTCAAACAAACACTTGGAAACATTTTAATAGCTATATCAAGATCTCATTAAAATTGTATGATCACCAGTCTCTTGTCTGACCTTCTGTCAAGGAAATGAAAATTGGGTCATCCAGTTAAAACCATTATGGAAAAAACATTTTCAAACTGATCTGAACCAATATTCTTCTTGTCTCACAGATAAGGATTTCAAACTGTACCAATGCTCATCCTATTGTTGGATGGCGCCCCATCTGTACCAAGAGATACACAAATACCAGCTTCAAGCATTTCTTTTACAGGAGCAAACCCAAGCATGCGCATTGCAGCAGCAGGGCAGTGAGAAACCTTCACACCAGCCTTAGAGAAGAATTTGATCTGTAAAAGAAACTAGCAAACTTCTCAGTTATTTGCTTGCAGTCCTTACATAAGCTATAAGATAAAACAAAATTATGATCTACAAAAGCATCCATCCACAAACCCCTGCCAGACCCTTCTGTTCACTTATTTTTATTCAGTCTGATACCTTTTTCAAGGTACTGGCTGAAATACCTCCACTACTTGACGAACCAGGCCAACCACTTAAACTGGTTTCCTGAAACTGCTTGCTGACCCTTCTTGTTTCTGCATGGACAAGCCTTCTGCATAAAAAGGGTCCACTGAAAAGGTACTTCATAGTAGGATATATGCAATTGGTAGGAATGATAAGTAGTCATCCCATTTTCTTTCTATAGCAGTGCCACCTCATCCACCTAACATTCTAAGTTTTTCAATAAAGTTCTGACAAGCCATATATAACGCTAAAGACCTTTATATTGAGGAAAACATATTAACCATATTGCCAACTTCTCACTAGAAATCCGTCAAAATTAACCCAAAATCGATCGAATTTGAAAGGAGTTGCCCAGTTTTAGCTTGCAATAGCCAATCTAACAGCCTCCAATGCAGGAGAAGAAGAGGAGGAAAGAGCAGAAGGCCAACAGTTACCACAGACTGTACCCATAGGAGGGGAAGGAGAATAAAAGGGAAGCAGAAGAAAGGCCAAAAGACCGTATTATGACTGAAATAGAGGAGAAGGCATGCTGCTACCACTGGATTTACCAGATTGTCGATTGTGACTATTGCTGTAATGTTCATCATCCAATGTTATGCAAGACAGAGGAAAAGGTTGAGGAAAAGGAAAGGGAAAGATATAGAGTAACCATTAACCTCTTAGTGAATAGAATTGACATTATATAGAAGATATCATGAAACTCAAGTATTATAATGAAACCCCACAGACACTCTTCAAATAAAGCATATTTCTGTCTTTGCATCACCCAAATTCCACTCACATAGTGATCTAGAGAAACATTGAGACCAAAAAAGGGAACATCGCGACAATAATATCTTTGTATGATACAATTAATATGCTTAGATATCTTTTAATATATTTTCTCCATTGTTTCTCATTATTATCTTTGATATCAGTTCCTTTTAAATTTTCAATATCTTATAGAATGTGAAGGAAAATAATCATGTAACTTTTAACAATATATTTGTAATTTGTCAAATCAAATTTTATTTATCCACATTTTATTTTGTTTTTAAATTATTTTCTCTCTCAATCTCAATAAATTTGATCTAACCAATCCAGATGGTGTCAATCTCCACACCTACCTCAATCATATGAACCATGAACTTTATAAAGGCACATAATTGTCTGTGGATTTCACAATTGTTAAAACGAACCAGGAAAGAGACACCAATACATCATTGCAAAAATAATTCAATTAATTTTGAAGAAACATAAACAATTTTCTCCAGGTACACATGAACTTTGAGGACAGTTAAATTATTTTGCTTTATTTAGGGGTTCAGAATTTGCTCTTGTTTATCAAGACCTTTTTTTTAACTTCTTTACTGTAAGATGTACCAAATGCAGCATGCAATATATCTTCTAGCTGGTTTCCACCAATTTGCCATTAAAATTCTTGTGTCATCTTTGTAATTTAATAATAGTGAATCTCATGTTATGGTAGAAACTACAACATGATTCTGGACATACATTGTTCATTCACCTCAGACTAGTTAAAATGCTAATTGGTAGGAAAACTTTAGTACATAAATCAGAAATGCAGCAAAGCATGCAGCTTGCGATATATGTATGAACTAGAAGTAGACACTAAGCTAGTAGTTATTTATAGGAACCGATATGCTCACCTCTTCTTCATTTATCCAAACAGAATGAGCTGCCAACAAGTTGCTCCGTAGAAGACCAATTTTCTCCAAGTATGTTACTGTACCATGATTAATTTTTCTGGTGTTCATCACAAGCTGATTTTCATAAGGAATTTCTGCAACATGCTATACATTCATAATATTACAATAAGACAACTGGATGAATCCACCTTTACCATAATAACATCAAGTGTGACCTACATTAATCATCCAATTAATGGTGCCATGAATGGCCCATCCCCTATAAGTCAACAATACTTTTTAGTTTCTACAAACTAAATGTTGCCACACATTGAATTTTTACAAGATTAATTAAAAATGCATATCAACAAAATGTAGGATATGTAATGAACATAGCATAGTTTTACAAACTATAGAACCTTTTCTAATCCGACCCAAGAAATTCATCCTCAATATTGATGACAAAAGCCAAAGGTACAAATGTTTTAAGCACAATAATGGCATAGCCAATTATGCATAATAAATAGGAACATATAGCATTCTCTTTAAATTAAAATGCAAAAATAGCATTCAGAATTTGAAAGAAAATAATTCCTATATAAGGTACAATTAATAATTGACTTACACAGCTTTATTTCAAACAATCCATAGAAACCATTGCAGGCTACAGAACAAGGTATCTCTAAATGTTTGTCATTCCCATAACAGACATATCAGACAAGCATAGTCATTGGATACCGTTCAACTACTTGTCCAAGAACCACACTGAGGTAAAGATTATTTAAATAAGCATTTAAAAAGAGTTCTGGATAATTGAGTGACAGTTTGTGGATTATATCATGGGGAGTTTTGTTTTCTTGATGCTATATCTTGATGATGTATATAAATAGATAAATGGTTTTCTAGACATATTATTTGGAATCACATGTTCAGTAACATATTAGGGTTAACAAAATCAAAATGAAACAGACAAACAACAAAGTCCTAAGTCGCAATTATTTGGGGTCGGCTACATAGATCTTTTGCCGCTATTGAGATTTGTAAAAAGGCACATGATTAGTTAAGTTTAGAATACTTAAGTTTTTATTTATAGTTTCTACTAAGGTCCTTTTAGGTCTTCCTGTACTTCTTCTAACACCGCTAACAAAATTAAAATGACAATTCATTTAATTTTCATATCAAATATTCTTGTTAACTTCTTTACTTCTTTACTGTTATCAAAATAACTTCTTTTTTGATGAAAAAATTTGTATTACTTTGTAACTTCTATAACTACGTATGCTAGCCCCCCAAAACAAAATCCACACCTCTATATCACTGTATCAGTGTAAGACAAATTTTACATAGCTTCAAGGTTTCTAAACATCCAAGAATTCAAGACCTTATAAAAATGACATAAGTAGCCAATTATCAAGAGCTACTCACATTCATTAAATGTAATGTGTAACTTAAAAGTAATATAATACTTAAATGAGGCCAAACAAAATGTCAGTGAGTGTCAAATAAAGAAGCCACTCCTACCATCCTATCAAGAAACAGAAGCTATTTCACTATTAACATAACTAAGTGTAACTTATCTATCATTCTAAGTACTTCCAAGATGAAACCAGGGAAATAACTGCACGGGCATTGCAATCAAAGTCTGAATAGTCCTGCATGAAGTATCTGGTTTAATTACTAGATAAATGACCATCTCAGTGTGAAGGAAAAGACTTCAAGTTCTATGCTCTGAACATACAATCATTCCTTCCATAGCAATGAAGTTGTGGATAATATGAACAAAACTACAAGCGCCAGTTGCTGCAAAATTGTATTATGGTACACATAATGACACTGAGTTTACATAATAATGAAGAAAATTTCAATTTCTGAAAAATGCCAAAAGATCAATGTCTGATGTCAACAAACACAATTCAGCACTCCTAGGAAAAGACTGAGTCCTGAGACATAAACCAGCCTCTTCCATATCACACATAAAAGGGTGTAAGAGAAGGTTATGAAGCAATCTTAAGTTAAATATAAAAGAAATAGGATACAGAATACATGGAGAAGATCTACATGCAACAGAAATTAATCAAAATGTTTCAGAGATTGCATTGAAATCGGAACAATCTCCTTCACAGACAGCTTCACAACCTTTGCAGAACCAGAAGATAAACAAAACTTTTGATTAAAACAATGAAAACAGCTGAAAGTAAATGAATACCATATGGATGCCTGTCTTCAGTTCCTCAGCCACATCTCTTGTTTTGAGCAATAACTGATCAGTTGCATTCATAATTTGTCTCAATCCAAACCATACTCTGATACGACCATCTGCTGTATTATGATGCTTCTTGTAAAGTTCCTTCTGAGACTGTATACCAGTGAAGGCATATCTATCAGTTACATAGTGAACAAGAATCAACTATGAAAAAAATGAATTTGCATGTATTATTAATAGGGAACAAACTGACACCAAGTATTTAAATTTCAGGATCCTACTCTTTTGCTATTCTCGGCAAGTCATTGCCAGCCACCAGTGCCTAAAAGTGCATTGTCAATGAGGTATTGATGAGTGCAGCACACCTTTTTAAGCCCAGAGAAGGTTCACAGACTCCCACTCATGCATGTGACCGTTACATTAGTTCAGAAAGGTGGTGCCACTGGTTGAGTGAAGAAAGCCTGAACCCAACTGAGGCTAATGCCAGAAATCTCAACCATTTTTTATAGGCCAATAATTTTAATGAAGAGAGAAGATTATTGGTAAAGCTACAGAATGTCACAATCAGCAATCTTTTCAGTTAAAGTAACATATCAAAATTACAAGTTCAAAATTACACAAGTTCAAAATTACAACCAACACAAAATTAAAGTTGATTTCTGTTTTTTGTATCCTCTAACATATACTAACTTTTGTTATGTAAACAGAGAAGCCAACACTTCTATACATGAAATAGCGAATTTTTGTTGCTCTTCTAACTCTGTACATTAGGGCCTAATCCCAACAGTTCTTTTTATACAAATGTTGTACATTTTTCGGTTGCAGGCTGACTGATAGATGCTTTATTTCAAATATATATACACTAACCTTTGAACCAACAAAAAGATCAAAAGGATCAAACTTACTTTCAAAAGTTATATGACTTGAAAGATAGCTAACTAGTAAGATAGCAATATCAGTTAGCAAATAGCAGTAAAGTAATATCTGTTTATAAAAATTTTGGATAAAAATAAATTATAAATCAAAGAAATTAATATCATAAAACAAATATTATTCAATATTTCATATCATTGTATACAAAGGTACATTAAATGTGTTTATTTTACTGGCACTAAACGAGTCTCAACAAAAGACCTATTGTACAATTTTACTTCTGAACAATTGGATAGAACTGAATTAAAGAAATACATATGGCCAAATTGAACTTTGTTATCTAGCTAATCATATGCCATTTGTTTCTTTTAATATTAATCTTGATTGCCACTTTTCATTGTTCACAATGTTGATTGTCTTACCTTTTCGTTCTCTTTTATGCCCAAGCTAGCCTAGATTACATGAACTGATTGATCTTCCAACTAGAGTTTCGAACTGCGTTCACAGAAGAAAGTCAAAGAAAAAGTACAGCCTATGACCTGAATACAATCATCAGTAGAAGATGCACTCCAGTTTTCAGGCAATCCGTCACCTGTGTCCATAGTGGATTGCGTTAAACATGCACGCAGGCCCAATTCTTTTACTGCCCTGGCCATTCCACTAACGTGCTGCCCACCTGCTTCAGCAAAGCAGGTTACCTGTTTCATGAATCCACAAAATTGAGTCACACATCTCCAGTATGCAACAGAAGTTACAGTTCTATGATGTGTTATGGTTTACCACCCAAGAAAATAACGCCCAATACTTCAAAGGAAGAAAAATAAATACAGTCCAATTTCATGAAATACAAACCAAATCAACTAGCATCAACCCAACTATTGATTGTAGAAACTTACTGCATTGACTTATGGAAAATACTATCGAATCCTAATCAGAGCATTGCATGAAGAATCAAATCATAGGCCGAATCCACAGATCCAATGCCTCAGAACATGAAACATAAATATGAATCCCAAAAAGGTGAGTTTGATTCGGGATTACCGAACATTCGTGGTCAGAAAGTTCGACGAAGAGAAACAAAAATGGCCTCAAGAATGTAACTTATCAACATAGACACATTATCATTCCAAGAATTTCCAAATCATAAAAATAATAAGTAAAATCGCGGCCTTCCAACATTTGCGATCCTTCAAAGACGCTCGAATCAGAAGAAGAGATTGAATTACAACACAAACTGAAGGAGGGAGAGTAAGGTATGTCAGTCACCCACTCCAGAATGGATGAGCTCGATCCCACAGAGAAGCGTCGAGAGGTAGGAGTCCTCCGTCATGCGAGATTCGTACGGCCAAATTCGCTCATGGAGCCACGTCTTCAGGTCCACGTCGTCGGCGATGCCCCTGGCCAGCTGCTGCGACGTGTGCACATGCGTGTTGACGAACCCTACAACACCCCCCGGCCACCAAGAAAGACGAGAATCCGTGAAAAGGAAAGATGAGCTATCCTATCATGATCGAGAGGAATGGGAGCATTGGAACACCTGGGAGGAGGAATCGGGAGCCGAGGTCGACGATCGACTCGGCAGCGGCGAGGTGGGAGAAGTCACGGAGAATCTGGGCGGAGGGACCGAGGGCCTGGATACGGTCGCCGACGACTACGAGGGCGCCGTCGCGGAAGACGCGGGCGGCGGGGTCCATGGTGACGAGGAAGGCGTTGTGGAGAATTAGGGGGCTGCGCGCCTCTTTGACGTTCCCCATCTCCCCCTTCCTCTCTTCTGCCTTTCTCCAAACTCGCGATCGACTCACCGGCAACGTGAAGTAGCCTTGCGAATAGGCGGAAAGCAAATCAAGATTACTTTTTTTTTATTTTTAATAAAAGAAAATTATATCATTCGACTAGTAACAGATGAACTTGTATAAGTTTTTCTTTCTTTTTTTTTCGGAACTTGTACAAGTTTATATATATATATATATATATATATATATATATATATATATATAAAAGAAACCTCACTTGTGGCAAAATGATTAGCTTTCCTAGTAATTTCCACACGAAATTTAACAAAAAGGATATTTTAAATAAAAATAATTTAGTCTTTTACATAGAGATTGAATGTTACTAAAAACACGATTATTAGAATATGTGGTTCATTGTAATTAGATAAAATATATAATAAAATTAATTATTGAATCTCGAATTTTGATGATAAAAGTAATTGATGTATTAATGATCTAATACATGTGTTAAGATAAGTGATACAGGATTAACTACGATCGTGAGAAAAGCAAAATAATTAAAAAATAATTGAAGTTGGGCAAGAGTCGATGATCAGGCATCGGGCCAAATGAATCGGGAGATACACTGAAGGATTGGACGATGTAGTGAAAGCTCATCGGAAGTTTGCTGAGAGTTCGCCGAAGCTCATCAGAAGATCGCTTGGAGTTTATCGAAAGTTCACCGAGAGTTCGGTTGAATAATTTATTGAATCTTAGATTTTGATGATGAAATCAATTGATAAGTTTGTGATCTAATATACGTTTTAAGTAACCTAGGACTAGCTTCGATCATGAAGAGAATTTGATTAAAGCAGGAAGAATCAATGTTGGGCTGAAGTAAAACATGTCAGAAGATTGGATGTTGAACCGAAGGATCGGTCGATGTGTCGGCAAAAGGTTGTGTCATGAGTTTAGGCATCGGGCCAAGAAGATTGAATATTGCGCCAAAGAGATTGGATGCTATAAGAAGACAACATGTCGATTGGGCAATATGCTGAATGAGAGGATGATGCACCGAATGGTCGGAAGAAACACCGGATGAACTAATGATATGTTAGACAACATATGATTAATGCTTTGTAATAATTTATCTAGATCGAGTTAGTTTAGGTCTAATTGAGTCGATATTTGGGTGAAACAATGTCAACTTAATTAGGGGCTAATTGGGCTTGAATCAAGACTAAATTGAGCTTGTTATTTGGCCCATTCAATGTCTTATAGCAAGGTTTGGCGGTGATACCACCCAGAGTAGGCGGTGGTACCACCTAGAGTAAGCGGTGGCACTGCCCATACACAGTCTTCAAGACTTTGTCAAGCGGTGGTACCGCCTAGACACAGTCTCTCAAACTATGTTAAGTGGTGGTACCATTAGACTATGTGGTGGTATGGCCTAGTGTTAGTACTGCAGGTGGTAGTACTGCCAGCACAGGTGGTGGTACTGCCAGGACTCGAGAAACCTGGGATGATACTTTTTTTAGCTCTATTTTTGAAGTTATTTAGGGTATATAAATATCCTAGCTATTCCTGCATGGAGATGCAAGAATTGAGTAGAAAGGGGAAAGAATTCTAAGTTAAAAAAGTGTTGTAATATCTCTAAGTTTAGTGAGTCTCTTCCTCCTACAGTTAGAAGGTTTCTAAGGGAGGAGTGAGGTCTAAAAGAAAGATAGGTGTAAAGGTTCTCTCCTAAGCCTGTGAAAATGAGAAAAAGAGTTGTAAAGGTAGTTGATCTTTTCTTGTTAAAAGAATATCGATAGTGGAAGTCGGTAGCCCCGAGTGAAGAGGAATTGGAAGTGGATGTAGGTCACGACGACCGAACCACTATAAAACTCGATTTGTATTTTTTTCATGCTTTTCATTTATATTACAAACTGATTTACTTGCTTATTACTTTTACTATGCTTATAAACACACTTTCAAGTCAAGCACATTTCTAATACGAGCTTTTATCGAATGAGATTTTTGAATCGATGTAACTTTTATGAAAGCACTAATTCACACCCCCCTCTTAGTTATGACTTAGTCCTAACAGTTGCTATTAGAGCCATATTTTTCTCATTTGGTTAACACCCAAGAGAAATGACTTTTACCAGTAATCAAGAGGGCTGTTCTATCATTCGTCCTCCTATGTTTAATGGGAAGGATTACACATGTTGAAAAACTCGAATGAGAGTTTTCTTACTTTCTTTAGATTTTAATTTATGGAATATTGTTGAAAATGATTTTCACAAGTCTTTTAATCTAATGAACGAATAGAATGATTTGGAGAAGAAAACTTTTTCTTTGAATGCTAGAGCTATGAACGCTCTATTTTGTGCTTTGAACAAAAATGAGTTTAATCGTATTTCTTTATGCGAAACTACATATGAGATTTGACACACACCAGAAGTAACCCATGAAGGCATGAATAGAGTTAAATAAACTAAAATAAAAAATATATCTATAAAATATGGTAATACTAGTACAATATGTTTAACAAAAAATCTCATTCAACACTCTAGAACTAAACATATTGATATTAGGCATCATTTTATTACAGATCATGTTAATAACTATGATATATCTTTAGAATTTATTGATACAAAACATCAATTAGCTGATATTTTTACAAAACCTTTAATGAGGAACAATTTGATTTTACTAGAAGAGAATTAAGCATGTTAAATCTTTTAAATACATAAACTCCTCTATACATTTTTTATATTTGTTGATTTTTCATAATTTAAGTTTTCTTTTTAAATCAAGATCGCTTCTTTCGTTCCTTCTTCTTGCAATTCACCAAAGAAGAGATTTGATTCATGAATTTTTTGGCAAACTTGATCTTTTATGAATCCTTCTTCCTTCTATTTACAAGAATAGAGATTTGATTCATAAATATCTAGTATGCACATTTTGATCTTTTATGATGAATCCTTTCTCTTTGCGAATGTAGAAGTTTGATTCAATGAAGCTTATTTTTTCATGGATTTGATTTGGTTCAATTCCTTTCATGGATTTGGTTCTTATAACTTGATTTTTCTTATGGTGAATGAATTTCTCCCTTCTTCTTCTTCCTCTTCTTTTTATTTTTATGATAAAAGGAAGAAAAAAACTTGCACATCTCAAGAAGAACCAAAAAATGCTTGTACATCTCAAGAATCAAAAGTAGTTATCTTGCAATGTTTTTGCTTAATTTCTCATTTTACAAATTTGCTAGCTTGCATAAATGGGCGTAAAATTTACTTACATAGTTTAAACTACTTGCATAAATTGTTGAATGAGTCTCCTTTTTATTGATGACAAAGGGGGAGAAATGATGAATATTTGGAATCATAATGTTGTATTTGGTATCATGCCATAATGTTGTATTTGGTATCATGAATGAAGTGATAAATTGTTAAAAAATGATTTAGAATCATGAATGTTATTCCTAAAATGATGTTACTTTTGGTATATGAATGTCTTTGATATCATGTATGTTATGCCCAAAATGATTGAAAATATGAATACCTTGGTATCATGAATATTATGCCCAAAATGATGTTAATTTTGGTATCATGCATGAAGTGATGAATGCTTTAGTATCATGTAGGTTATGCCTAAAGTAATGCTAATTTGTTATAAAGTGATGAAATTTTGTATGTTATACTTTGATGACTTGAAACTATGATGATGCACAATGTATAAAATTTTGATATATTACTTTTGATCACTACGATCAAAATTGTTTCACTTGAATTCAAAAGTTATGATTCCTTTTGAATTTAAGTTTGCCTTATCTTAATATGGAATATAGATAGAGGGAGTTAAGGTTAACTCCATCATCAATTAGTTTTCATCATAAAAAAGGAGAGATTATTAAATCTTAGGATTTAATGATAAAATAAATTGGTGAATTAATGATCTAATCTATATGTTGAGATAAGTGATGTGGGACTAACTATGATCATGAGAAAGGTAAAACGATTAAAGAAGAATTGAAGTTTGGTTGGATAAATTGGGGGATACACCGAAGGATTGGACGATGCAGTGAAAGCTCACCGGGAGTTCGCCGAAAGCTTGTCGAAAGTTCATCGGGAGTTCGTCGAAAGCTCATTGGAAAATCACTAGGAGTTCGCAAGTTCACCGAGAGTTCGATTGGACAATTGATATGCCAAACGATCTAGATTACTTGTATTATAATTATTTTAGCCTTAATTATTGTAGTTAAGACTTTAATTTGAATTAGTTATGGGAGAAATCCTACTAACTTAATTAGGGGTCAACTAGGCCCTTAATAGGGTTGAATTGGGCTAGTTGGATGGCCCATTCAACCACTTAGAGCCATGTCAGGCGGTGGTACCACCTCAAGCTTAGCCACCCAAGTGGTCTGGGCGGTGGTACTGCTCAGACTGGGTGATGATACCGTCGGTAGTTATTGCTGCCAAGTGTTGGTACCGCCCAGTACTGGCGATAGTACCACCAGTACCTCAGAAATCCAGGATGATACATTTTTTGGCTCCATTTTTGAAGTCATTGGGGCTTATAAATACCCCACTCTTTCCTGCATAAAAGAGCACGAAAGGTGTAAACAAAAGTTTGAGATTTTGGTTATAAAAGTGTTGAAAAAGTGTTAAGTGTCCTCCTCCTTCATTAGCTTTGTGATCAATCTAAGAGAGGTGTGTAGCTTGTAAAAGGTTATCTCCTAAACCTATAAAAAGGAGAAAGGATTGTAAGAGGGTAGTTAGTCTTCGCCTATTGAAGAAAGACCGTTAGTGGATGTTGGTGGCCTCAACGGAGGAGGAATCAAAAGTGGATGTAGGTCACGATGATCAAAGCACTATAAATTTGGTGTGCTTTCTTTCTATATCATTTATTTCATGCTTTTCATTCTCATCACTCACTTATTACTTGCTCATTGCCCTCAATCACTTACAAACACTTTCAAGTTTAAACTATTTTTAGATACAAGCTTTTTTGAATGAATATTTTAATTAACGTCATTTTATCGAAAGCCCTAATTCACTCCCCCTCTTAGTGCCAACTTGATCCTAACACTAATTGGATTCTGAGGACAAATATTGACTAATAGAAAAGACATATTATAGTAGGATTTCTTAAGGGATGCCCTTAATGGGAGGAACTCTCGTAATAACTTATCCTATAAATAGGCAGGATCTCTAGGAGCTAAATAATGTATCTCATAAAGGATGCAGTTAAGAGAATATAATTTCTCTCTCAACCTCCATGAACCATCAATCCAAGTGATCCTATGAAAAGATAGGAAGAGAAGAGAAGGAGAGTCTAGTTCTCCTTGCAGATTGATAGTGATTTTGGATCTAAAGATGGTGCCCATATCATATAGAGATCCTTTTCAGATGGCATAAAAGGCACACATTGTAAAAACTGATCTAATTATTAGGATCAAGAGCGCACTAAGAGGGAGGGGTGAATTAGTACAGCGGAAAACTTTTACGATTTTAAAAACCTTGTTTCGATTAAAGCCGATTCAATTCAATTCATTTCGGAAGAAATTTAAGCTTAAAGTCTAAAGTGAAAATGTAAGAGAAGGCTAAGGTGATTTGCAGCAGTGTAAATCACAAAAACATAGATTTTGTAAAGTCTTCATAGAAAGCCAATCTCGGAAGATGTTTTACGTCAAAGTGAATGTAGACATATTTAAAGCACAGTAAGGAGGAGAGGTAGTTTGCTATAAAGGAAAGATACTCAAAGTAAATGCAAACCGAGATTTTAGAGTGGTTCAATCAATGTGACATACATCCACTATCAACTTCCTCCTCCGACGACGTCACTGGCGTCCATTAGGGGCCTTCCTTCAATAGGCGAAGGCCAACCACCCTTTTTATAACTTTTCTCCTTTTGACGGGCTTAGGAGACAATCCTTACAAGTTTCACTCCTCTCTTGAATGATCTCAACACTTAGAAGAAAGAAGGAGGAGAACTCTAGCTTTTACAACACTTTAAGGCCTCAAGACTCAAGAGTATTTCAAGAATTCATTACCCTTTTATGCGGGAAAGGGTGGGATATTTATAGACCCTAATAAGTCCAAAAATAGAGCCTAAAAGTGTCCATTCCTGGATTTTCGGGGTCCTGGTGGTACCACCGCTATTACTGGGTGGTACTACCGCTTGTCATCGGACACTAAGTGGTACTACCACTCAGTTTGGGCGGTACTACCGCGTGAAAGCGCTTGAAGATCGAGCTCAGGCGGTACCACCGCTGATAGTAATAACTGCCGACAGTACCACCTCCTGACAAGGGTGATACCACCGCCCAGAAATCCTAGGAGATCGAGTCTCCCAAGCGATGCCACCGTTGACCAAGATTTCAGAGGCCGAATGGGCTATTCCATTCGACCTAATTTGGGTCTGTTAAGGGCTCAATTGACCCTTGATTAAGTTAGTGGGATCACCTCCCAATCCTAACTTAATCTACACTCTAACTACGATAATTAAGACATCATTACTGTAATTCGTGTTCCGGTGCATCAATTGCTCTTCCGACGAACCCTCGGTGATGCTCCGGCAGACTCCCGGCAAGCTCCTGGACTTCACGACGATCTTCTTTGCGAGTTTTGATGAGCTTCTATGGCAAGCTCCTAGACTTCTCGGCTGGTTCCTGTAGAACTTCCGACGAATATTCGAAATTCTGACGAACTCTCGGACTCTCAACATGATCTTGATCTTGACTCCGGCATAACAACTGCTACATGTCTTACTATCATCGTAGTTAATCCTGCACACTTTTCTCAACATATAGATTAGATAAACAAATGACAATTGACTTCATCATCAAAATACAAGATTCAACACTAATATTATTTGATTTCAATCCTAGCATAATAATTTTTCCACGTTACATATAGCATTTCATAGATTTTATGCTTACAATTAATATCAGAGCCTAGGTTCTTGAAATCAAATATCTTAGATATGTTGTTTTCTAATTTACGATATTTATATAATCTATATTTTGTCAATCTAAATTCCTATCTATTATGTCTTGTCGTCTACTTATGGACGATGTTAGATTCCTTGTAATACGATCTTCAATGGTCGTGAAGTAATGACGTCCGACACCATTATCGAACTCACTACGTACGACCAATGGATTTGCTGGCGATAGCAATTGTGTGTTGGGCTGGCAGCCCACAAATTCAGCCCATAGTAGGCTTGGGTAGCCCACAGCTCACCCCCTCTTAACCTAACCCTAATTAATATTAGGGGGGGTGTGGTGGCTACGTTTTGGAGGCCGAAAAAGTCATAAATAGGTCAGCAATGTGGGAGAAGAAAACAACCACGGGATTCCAAAGAAAAGAAAGAAAACAAGGCAGAAAAGGAAGAGAAAGAAAGGGAAGAAGACAAGGACAACGCAGAGGCTGTTCTCAATTATCTAGCAGTGTTCTCATCTCAGGTTAGATCAAATCTATAGTAGACTCTTGCTGTGATTACTTAGAGAGGTTTTAGATATTGTAGGCAGTGACGTGATCCTTATATCCCAGTTATTCTCTTGTGATTATTGCTAGGGTTTTGGGCAAGAGATTGAGATTTGTATATTCATTATTCTCATAGTGGATTATCTCTAGTTTGCCCCATGGTTTTTACCCTTCACATTGAAGGGATTTTTCATGTATATCTTGGTGTTCTATTTGATTATGGTTCCATTTAATTCCGCTGCGTATTATGGTCTTCTAGTATTTGTTCATATACAAAGGTTACTCCTGTTTAGATCCTCATCAACTGGTATCAGAGCAAAAGGTTTTGGTGATTTAATTTTGTATTTGAACATGGAGGCCAGTAATGTTTCTCGCATGATTAGTTTAAATGGAAACAATTGGATGATATGAAAACCAAGAATGGAAGATCTCTTGTATTACAAAGATTTGTATAGACCTTTGCAGGGGGATAGTGCAAAACCCATATCTATGACAGATGATGAGTGGAAGAGGTTAGATTGAAAAACAATTGGACTTATTCGATAGTGGCTTATGATAGTGTCTTTCACCATGTTTCTACTGAAATTTCTGCATATTCTCTTTGGAAAAAGTTGGAAAGTCTCTATGAAAGAAAAACAACTAGCAACAAAGCTTTTTTGATCAGAAAACTTGTGAACCTAAAATATAGAGAGGGTGCTTCTATTGCTGATAATTTGAATGAAATGCAAAGTATTACTAACCAGTTATCCTCTATGAAAATGTCTATTGATGATGAGTTGCAAGCATTGTTACTTCTCAGTTCATTACTAGAAAGTTAGGAGACACTAGTGGTTTCCCTCAGTAATTTTGCGCTAGATGGTGTTGTCACTATGAGTCAACTAACAAGCAGTTTGTTGAATGAGGAGTTGAGAAGAAAGAGTTCAATAACATCTCAGAATGATTCACAAGTACTTATCTCAGAGAATAGAGGAAGGTCAAAGTCTAGAAGTAGTTCACGCATGGGTAGAAGCAAGTCAAGATCAAGAAAAGATATTGTTTGCTATAATTGTGGTGAGAAAGGACATTATAAGAACCAATGTAAGTAACCTAAGAAGAGCAAGAAAAAGGGAAAAGAAGTGGAGTCTATAGAGTCAAAAGATAATATCATAGCTACAATGTAGGGTGGTGATTATTTGATTTTGTCTCCTTCTGATGATATTTTTTCTTGTGTGTGTTAGGATCTTGAGTGGGTGATTGACATAGGTGCTTCTTATCATGCTATACCACAGAGGAAATTTTTTGCTACATACAGGTCTGTAAATTTTGGTGTTGTCAAGATGGGTAACTATGGCACAGCAGACATCATAGGCATGGGTGATATCCATTTAAAGACCAACCTAGGCTGCAAGTTGGTGCTTAAGGATGTGAGGCATGTGGTTGACTTGAGGTTAAATTTAATTTCAATTGGAAGGCTAGATGATGAAGACTATGATAGTATATTTCACAAAGGGTAATAGAAGCTCAGTAAGGGTTATCTTGTTATAGCTAATGGAAAGAAATGTCATACTTTGTACAGGTTGCAGGCTAAAGCTTATGGTGAGCAGTTAAATGCTACAGAAAATGACTTCAGCATTGAGTTGTGGCATAGGCGACTGGGACACATGAGCGAGAAGGGGCTACAAGCTCTTTCCAAGAGAAAGGTATTACCAGACCTCAAAGGTATACATTTGAACCCTTGTATTGATTGTTTGGCAGATAAACAACATAGAGTTTCATTTGCTAGTCCTGCTTTGTCTAGAAAAATGCATGCCTTAGACCGTGTTTATACAGATGCATGTGGTCCTTTGAGGACAAAAATTCATGGTGGATCTGTTGATGTTCTTAGTATAAGTGGTGCACTTTATTTTGTCACTTTTATAAATGATTTTTCCAGGAAAGTTTGGGCCTATGCTTTGAAGACTAAAGATTAGGTGATTAATGTCTTCGAAGAGTTTCATGCTAGGGTTGAAAGGGAGACAGAAAGGAAATTGAAATGCATAAGATCAGATAATGGTGGTGAGTATACAGGATTGTTTAATGACTATTGCAGGTCAATGAGATCCAACATGAGATGACAGTTCCTAGTACACCTCAGCATAATGCAATTGTAGAAAGGATGAACTACACCATCATGGAAAAGATCAGATGTATGCTTTTACAGGCCAATCTATCTAAAAGGTTTTGGGATGAAGCTTTGAGGACTACAGTTGATGTGATCAACTTATCACCATGTACAGCCCTAGATGGTGATATTGCAGAGTATGTATGGTCAGGGAAAGATGTTTCCTACAAGCATTTGAGAGTGTTTGGTTATCGTGCATTTGCACATGTTCCAGATAATGAGAGGTCCAAGCTGGATGGTAAGTCTAAACAATGTATTTTTCTTGGCTACTCACATAATCATTTTGGTTACAGGCTTTGGGATCCAGAAAAGCAGAAGGTGTTTAGAAGCAGAGATGTAGTCTTCTTTGAGGATCAAACTTTTGAAGATTTGAAGAAGAAGGCACCAGCCAATACTTCTGCAGAAGGATTAGCAGATTGTGACCCAATTACTACTCCAGTATATCAGGGTGATGGGGGAGATGTGTAGGAAGATAGTGTAGAGCCTGAATTTGATCTACTTGTAGGACATGTTGAGCAAGAAGAAGTTGGAGAGCAACTTCCCGCAGAACCTCAGTTGAGAAGATCTTTTAGACAACGTCAACCTTCCAGAAGATACTCTACATATGAGTATGTGATGCTTACTGATGCAGGTGAACTAGAGAGTTACCAGGAAGTAGTTAAAAGTGAGCAGAAAGAGAAGTGGTTAGTTGCTATGCAGGAAGAGATGGATGCTCTTTAGAAGAACCACATTTATGATTTGGTGCTACTACCAAATGGAATGAAGGCTTTGAAGAACAAGTGGGTTTTCAGGTTGAAGACTCAAGAATATTGTTCTCAACCAAAATATAAAGCTAGATTGGTTGTGAAAGGCTTTAGTCAAAAGAAAGATATTGACTTTGAAAAGATTTTTTCTCCTGTTATTAAAATGTCTTCTATTCGTGTTGCTCTTGGTATTGCTACTAGCCAGGACTTGGAGGTTGAGCAGTTAGATGTGAAGACAACTTTCCTTCATGGGGATTTGGAGGAGGAAATTTATATGGAGCAACCAGAAGGCTTCAAAGTTAAAGGTAAAGAGAACTTTGTCTGCAAATTGAAGAAGAGCTTGTATGGGCTAAAGCAAGCTCCAAGATAGTGGTATAGAAAGTTTGATTCATTTATGGTAGAAAATGGATACAAAAGAACGGCTTTAGATCATTGTGTGTACATCAAATGGTTTGGTGAGGATTTTATTATTCTCTTACTTTATGTTGATGACATGCTTATTCTTAGAAAAGATATGTCTAAAATTGACAGATTGAAGAAGGAACTGAGTGAGTCTTTTGCAATGAAGGACATGGGGCCAGCAAAGCAAATACTAGGTATGCAGATTTCCCATGACAAGAAAAATAAGAAAATTTGGTTGTTATAGGAGAAATACATTGAGAAGATATTGGAAAGATTCAATATGAGCAATGCAAAACCAGTTGGTTCTCCTCTTGCAGGTCACTTCAAGTTGTGCTCAGAACAGAGTCCGTCAAGTGATGAGGAGAAGGAGAAAATGCAAAAGGTTCCTTATGCTTCAATAGTTGAAAGTTTAATGTATGCAATGGTATGTACGAGGCCAGACATCGCATATGTAGTTGGTGTTACTAGCAGATTTCTTACAAATCCAGGCAAAGAGTACTGGGCAATAGTGAAGTTGATTTTTAGATATCTCAAAGGGAGCTCTAAGGTTTGTTTAAGCTTTGGAGGTGGACCACATATGTTGACAGGTTACACAGATGCAGATATAGCAAGAGATATAGATATGAGAAAGTCTACTTCAGGTTATGTACTTACTTTTGCAAGGGGAGCTATGTCATGACAATCCAGGTTGCAAAGGTGTATTGCTCTCTCCACCACAGAAGTATAATATATTGCTGCTACAGAGGTATGCAAAGAAATGTTATGGATGAAAGAATTCTTACAAGAATTGGGGCTGAAACAGAAAAATTATGTGGTGCATTGTGACAGCTAGAGTGCCATCCATTTGTGTAAGAACTCAATGTTTCATTCCAAGTCAAAGCATATAGATGTCAGATACCACTGGATTCGAAATGTATTTGAAGAAAAGCAGTTGCCGCATGTCAGGTTGGTACTGTAGGGGGGCTGCACAAACGGTAGTCTCCCGTAGGTAGTGGTTGCGTAGGCGACGATCGCACAAGCGATGGCGATATAGGCAACATATTAGGGTGTTTAGGTAAATTATAGTTTTGCCCTAGGGTTTTCTTTTAATCAAATTATAGATTTTTCATTTTATATTTTATTAATACCTTTTAGTATTTTAACAGTTCTACCCTTTAATAATATCATAATTACACCTTATATCTTGTTAATAAAATTATAGTTTTACCCTTATGCAAATGAGAATTTCTGATTTATATCATCAATTATAAAATTGATCAATCTAATTTAATTGAATTTGATCATGACTATATTTTGACTAGTTATTAATTGAATTTAGTTTCGATTAAATTTAGAAAGGATTAAATTTTGATCAATTTTTTTATTTTGATCAACCTATTTAATTGGACTGATGTTTAGCCTAATTCTAAGCTTGCCTAAATTAAATAAAATTTGATTGGATTTAATTTTGATAAAAATATAAATTATAGTTTTCTTTTATAATTTTCTCATATGACTTAGTGATTACATTTTACATGTGGTTAATAAAATCCAATTTTTGTTTTGGGATATTTCATTAGTTATTCACATGTAAATATTTAAAATTATAAAATAATATACATGAAAGTATGATTTATATGTTATCATGATTATAACTATCATATGAGTTTTTTTATTAATATTCAATAATTATTATGATTGTTATTCTATTATTAAAGCATAAATTAAATTGAAGAAATTTGATAAATATTATTTGTAACTCATCTCCCTAAGTTTTATCTGACTTATAGCTACCAAGGTGGCTTGGGATAATAGGCTTTTGAAATGTGAATTACAATAAAAGTTTCATCATTTATAAGATATTTTAAATTATATTTTATATTATTGTATTGGTCTTGTAGTCACCAAAGTGGCCCAGATAAATGGATTATAAAATTACATTAAGGAACTAGTCCTAAATGACATTAAGGAAATAATATTCACAATGTCACACATAATTAGAAGATTTAGATAATCTAAAAGGAGAATCTACTTTAAATAATTATATGATGGAGTAAGATGATACTGTTTTTGATATCCTTATAGTTTAGGGTTATATACCCAAAGGTAACAATACTATACCATAAGGATAGTATCAATTCTCCTTAGATAATCTTAAGTAAACACTAAATATGTCAATATTTCACCCAAAGGTGAAATATGGATTATATCAATAGTTCATCAAATTTTGAACACTCAAAGCATTAATGTTATTTTATATTTTACAGAGGTACTTCGTCCATGCATTCGTATGCTTCTAGTGTCCCTGTATTCTCTGGATCAAATTATTTAAAATGGTTAGAGCATGTGCAATTCACACTAGGCGTATTATATCTTGACTTAACATTATCTATTGAAAAGCCCGCATTCTTGATTGATGAAAGTATTGTTAGGACTGAAATCAACATTAAGAGGGGGGGAGGGTGGGGGAGTGAATTAGTACTTTCATAAAAATTATATCGATTCAAAAATCTTGTTCGATAAATCCCATATCAGAAAGATAAGTTTAACTTGAAAGCGTTTGTAAGTGTAGTGAATAAGTAAATCAGTTTGTAATATGAATGAAAAGCATAAAGTAAATGCAAACCAGATTTATAGTGGTTTGGTCATCGTGAACTTTGGCCACTCTCGATTCCTCTTCACTCGAGGCCACCAACTTCCACTACCGATATTTTTTCCAACGCTTGAAGATCAACTACCCTTATAACTTTTTTTCTCCTTTTTATAAGTTTAGGACCATTACAACCCACCATCTTTTAGACCTCACTCCTTCCTTAAACACATAATTCAGAAAATTAACATTCTCAAATCCGGGAGGTTGTTCAATATAAACTTCTTTGGAAATAAAACCATTAAGAAAAGTACTTTTAACATCCATTTGAAATAACTTAAAATTATTACAATTAGCATAGGCAAGGAGAATCCATATGGCTTCAAGTCTAGCCACAAGAGCGAAGATTTCTTCATAATTGATACATTTTTCTTGGTTGAAACCTTTGACCACTAATCTAACCTTGTTTCTAATCATGATACCAAGTTCATTTTGCTTGTTTCTAAAGACCCATTTAGTACCAATTACCAAATGCTCACTAGGTCTAGGAACAAGCTTCCACACATTATTTCTCTCAAATTGATTTAATTTCTCATACATTGCAAGGACTCATGAATCATCTTTTAGGGCTTCATCAATGTATTTAGGTTCAATTTAAGATAAAAATACTGCATTTGCATAATAATTTTTAAAAGAAGAACGAGTTTGAACACCTTTTGATATATCTTATATGATTAGCTCTATATGATGGGCATCTACATACTTCCAATCCTTAGGTAAAGATTCTTTGAAAGAAGATGCATCCAAAGTGCTAGTGGGAGGAGAGGTTTCATTCAAATTTAAAGCATCAAAATCAAAATCATCATCAAAATCATTTTTCTTAAATTCGGAAACCTCATTGAAAATAATATGAATAGTTTCTTCTATAGCTAAAGTTTTTTATTAAACAAACGAAATGCTTTAGAAGTAGAAAAATATCTAAGAAAAATGCTTCATCGAATTTTACATCAAATTTTCTTAAGGAATCTTTTTCGTTTAAAATAAAACATTTACAATCGAAAACTTTAAAAACACGAAACATTAGGTTTCTTGTTATTCCACAATTCATAAGGAGTTTTGAAAAGTAATGGTCTTACTAGAACCATATTCATGACATAGCATACCGTGTTAATGGCTTCGGCCCAAAATTATTTTGGTAGGCTATATTCGTTTAACATGGTTCTTGTCATTTCTTGTAAATTCTTATTTTTTCTTTCAACTACTCCATTTTGTTGTGGGTTTCTTAGAGTAGAGAAATTATAGTTGTACCCATTTGATTCACAAAATTTTTGAAAATCACGGTTTTAAAACTCACCATTGTGATCACTATGTATAAATGGAATCATAAAGCCTTTTTCATTTTGAACAAGTTTACAAAATTTTAAAAAATACTTAAATAATCACTCTTGTATACTAAGAAGTATATCCAAGTGTATCTACTATAATCATCAATAATTACAAAGGCGTATTTGCTACCTCCTAGGCTTGTTGTATCAATTGGTTCAAATAAATATATATAGATCAATTGCAGTGGTCTAGAGATGCTTATTTTATTCTTTGACTTGAAACTAACTTTTATTTGTTTTCCTAGTTGACAAGCATCACACACTTTGTCTTTGACAAACTTGATGCTAGGGATTCCTCTTAGACGTTCTCTAGATAAAATTTGAGAGATTAGTTTTATGCTAGCATGACCTAACCTCCTATGCTAGAGACAAGCATCATCGTTTAAAATTGAAAAGCAAGTTTCATTACAAAACTCATCAAGATCAATAGTATAGATATTGTTAGACCAAGGCAATCAAGAATCTATTCATGTGTGGTATTTCTATAATGCAAGCATTAGATTCAAACTTGATGTTATAACCTTTATTACATAATTGACTAATGCTTATCAAGTTATGCTTTAAACCATCTACTGATAAAATATTTTTAATCAAAAGGTTTGATTTGTTACCTATATTTTATTTTTCAATAATTTTTCCTTTGTTGTTATCTCCAAATATGACAAATCCTTCATCTTGACTAGTGAGCTTAGAGAAGTGTGTTGGATCTCCGATCATGATGTTAGAACCCTTGCAGATTCTAAACTTGGGGTTGATCTCTTTAGGGGATCGGCATCCTTGGAACTCTATAGGGGTTCCTCCCTCCAAGTTGCTGCTCAAAGGCTGTAGAAAAGATTCATCTATTGCTTATAAAAAGAGAAGGAATACATGGCTATTTATAGGGCTTCTAAACCCTAACTCCTAATAGGACTCCTACTTAAGACTCTTACTTCTAACCAACTCCTAATATGACTCCTACTCAAGACTCCTATTCTCTTACAACTCCTAATTCTTCTCTAAGAAAAAACCTCCTACATGAATGCCCCTCTCAATTAGGACTCTCCTAGCTAGAGTCATAATAGAATGTCCCTCTCAATTAGGACTCTCCAAGCTAGAGTCCTAACAGACCCGCCCTCTTCAAATCAGCCTTGTCCTCGAGGCTGATGATTCATGAATTCTGGAAATTTGATCTTCATGTCGTCATAGTTCTCCCAAGTGGCATCTTCTATTGGTAGGTTCGCCCACTGTATTAGCACTTCATTAGTGGGTCGTCGTCGTCGAGTCACGATCCGTCGATCAATAATGGTACTTGGCTGGGTCTGGAGTTCTCTTTGGGTAGTCATATTTGGTGGATGGATTTGGGCTATCTCCAAGCACCTATTTAAAACTTCTGTCTGACTGTTGGCTTGTGGGTGATATGTCGTACTCCTTTTCAATTTAGTACCCTACATATGAAATAACTTTATCCAAAATCTGCTCTTGAAGATGCAAGTAGAATTTGTCACAAGCACAATGCGTCCCTTATAGCATAATTCTTTTGAGCGCCGATTGTAATGAGCCACGGAGCTTGGTGCTTCCTCCAATTTTTTTTTTTTTCTTACTAGTCTCCGAATCTTCCTGCCATTCCATTTTAATATCCTCAAGGAAGTCGCTGGTTGGAAGTAAAACGACTGAAAATTCAGCTTGCTCAGGTAGCTACGAAAGCGCATCTACAACAACATTCTCTTTCCACATTTTGTAAGTTATTTAATAATCAAATCCAAGAAGTTTTGTTACCCATTTTTGTTGCTCGGGGGAAGATATCTTCTACTCCAAGAGATATTTTAGGCTTTTATGGTCGGTCTTGATTTGAAAGTATCGCCTGATCAAGTACAATCTCCACCTCGTTGCTACGCGCACAATGGCGAGCATCTCCTTATCATATGTTGACTTATTTTGATAGGAGGGAGATAATGCCTTGCTAGTGTATGCGAGTGGTCGACCATCTTGCATGAGAATGGCTCCAATTCTGACTCCAGATGTGTCGGCCTCAATAATGAAGGGTCGGTTGAAATCTGGTAGTGTTAGCACCGGCGTCGTCGTCATGGCTGCCTTAAGTTTGTCGAAGGCAGCGGAGGCTCTGTCCAACCATTGGAAGACATCTTTTTCCAGTAAGGAAGTAAGTGGTGCACTGATCTTTCCATAGTTTTTCACGAACTTACGGTAGTAGCCTATTAAACCCAAAAAGCCATGTAGCAATTTTATGTTCCTCGAGGTAGGCCAGTTTTGCATTGCTTCAATTTTAAAGGGGTCCACCGTCACACCTTCCTCTGATATGATATGCCCAAGATATTTCACTTTTTGTTGAAGAAAGTAAAAATTTGTAGTGGCCGTTGTGTGTTCGAAAGGCGGTTTTCGGTATGACTTCTTCACACACTCGTATTTGATAATACTCGGATCGAAGGTCCGGCTTTGCGAAGATTTGTGCTCCCTTTCATCTAGCAATTCATCTGCTATTGGAATTAGGTATTTGTTCTTGATGGTTATGCCATTGAGAGCTCGATAATCAATGCATATTCGCCATGTTCCGTTCTTCTTGCGTACAAGTAGCACCGGTGAAGAGTAGAGGTTGCAACTTGGCCGAATAACTCCTGTTTCGAGCATCTCTTTTACAATCCTTTCTATTTTATCCTTCTGGAGATGTAGATATTGATATGACCGAGTATTTGCTGGAGGTTTGCCTGAAAGAATCGTTATATAATGATCATGCCGACTGGTAAGAGATAGGTTGTGCGGTTCGTCAAATATATCTGAAAATTCAGCAAGCAAAGGAAGTAGGTTTGGATCTTCATGCTTTATGCAAAACCTTCTTCATTTGTTGTGTGCAAATCGTCGTTATGTCGCCCTCACGTTTCCCGTTCAGTATTACCTGTTTCTCCTTACTGTAAAATTTCATAATTAGTTGCATAAAATTTCAAGAAATATCACCTAATGTCGTCAACCATTTAATTATGAGCATGGCCTCATGATCATCAAGAGGGATAAGGAAGAAATATGCAATTATCTCTTGGTACTGCAGCAACAGTTTCACCTGCGGGCACCTATGATCATACTTCAAAATCCGTCCGTTGGTGACCTTAACGACAAACCTGCTGCAATTCTCAATAGGTAAGTTCATATGGACAGCAACCTTACTGTTTAGGAAGTTATTAGTGCTGCCCGTGTCGATGAGAACAGTGATCGGTTGTTGTTTGAGAAGGCCTCCAACTTTCATCGTTTACGGGTTTGAGTAGCCAGCTAGTGTATATACCGTAACTTCGGTCGGTTGTGGCTCTTCTTCTGCATCTTTTTCTTAATGTTCAAGGCTCTCTTCTGAATGTTCAATGACCTCTTCTTCTATCGGTTCAATCATAAGAAGTCCTCCTTTACTACAGCGATGCTCATGGCTCCATGGCTCGTCACAATACCAACATAATCCCTTCGCATATCGCTCCCGAAGTTCTTCTCTTGTTAACCTCTTTGGTGTAGGGACTTGGTCGACAGTAGGGGGGGCTAAGGGCTTCAATATAACTGGTTGAGGAGTGACCCTAGTCCTCCGAGCTTCATGGTTCAATTGCTCCTCTTGATGTCGTGCGAAAGAGATGGCTGCCATAAGCGTATACGGTTGTCGCGCTTTAACTTCTCCTCGGATCTCTGGCTTCAAGCCCTCAATGAAGGTCCTCAATAGCTGTTTTTGAGACCAATCATGAGTTTGATTAGATAACCTTTCAAACCTGGTTTGGTACTCCTGAATGGTGGAGGTTTGTCGGATCTTTGCTAGTTGAACGTTAATATTCTCGTAATCGGTTGGTCTGAAGCGAATCAGCAGTCCTTCTTTGAATTGTCGCCATGAAAGGACTCCATAAGTATGTTCAAACCAGTCAAACCACTGTATAGCATCCCCTTCAAGATGTATAACTGCAATTTTCACCATAGATACATCCGCGGTTTTGTGGTACCGAAAATATCGCTCCGCTCGCGAGATCCAACCAATCGGGTCTCCTTCTTCCCATCTAGGGAAGTCCACTCTCATGCATGGATAGTTGGGGTTGGTCATAGAGCTTCCTCTCTCTTGGAAGTCATATCTTTGGGCTTGGTGTGATTGGGCAAAGCTCTCTCCTTGATATGATTTCTTCGGGCTTAGTGGTCGGCCCAATCTGAGTTCGGTAAAGAGCGTCCGAATCTTATCCTCCATTCGCGCCTCCAAGGCTTTGAATTTAGCATTGATTGCCTCCTTAGATGCCATAGTATATGGCCCCAAATCAATGATGTTAAGATCTCTCTTTTGCTGTTGGGTTAAAAGCATGTATAGGTTGAGAGAAGTGATGGTCGAAAGTGTTGGTGGATTGGTGGATGTAGGCTGCGATTTAGGCTTGTTTTGTGGCTGTTTTGGGTGCAGTTTGAGGGTGTGGTTTAGTAAAGTTTTAGGGCTGTGGATGAAAGTTTTGGATCTGTGGTAGATGGTAGCAAAGGTTTGACAGAAATCCGTGGAAGTTGCAACAAGTATGTGCTGTCTTGTAAGAGTAGAATTGTCGTCGAAGAAACAACGGTTTCTCGACGTAATTTCCACCAAAAACTTGAGAGAATTGAGGAGAGAATTGATAGAAAAATCACAGTTTATATGACAGCAAGGATATCTAATTTAATCAAGAAAATTTTGGCAGTATAACAACAAGGAAATTGGTGCAAGTTGCAATTGCAGAATTGTCGTCGAGAAATTTCAGCGGGTTACGATGAAAATTTGCAGTAATATAAAATCATTTTTAGAGATGAATTTCTTAATAGATCAATCTTAGATGGAAGCCAAGATGATCTATGAAGTGTATAAGAAATTTCATTCAAAAAAGATTGCAAATAGATGGGTTAAGGCAACAATATGCAGCTGAAATTTTCTGCAGCATAGATTTTCAAGTGCAGCAGATTGGACATAAAAGATCAGTAGTTTATATTGAGAATTTTTCGATGAAACCAAAGAGAAATCCACTGTTAGGAAGTGTCAAAGATGTCATAAAAATTTCGTAGAAATTTGGATAGAAAAAGCATAGTAGCAAGATCAAATAGATGGTGCTATGCGGCTTGAATTCTACAATTCAAGTGCAGCAGATTGGACATAAAAGATCAGTAGTTTATATTGAGATTTTTTTGATGAAACCAAAGGAAAATCTACTGTTAGGAAGTGTCAAAGATGTTATAAAAATTTCGTAGAAATTTGGATAGAAAAAGAACAGTAGCAAGATCAAATAGATGGTGCTATGCGGTTGGAATTCTGCAATGTATCTTTCGTCGTAGAGATGAAAACTTTGTGACGAAAAGTTTATGCAGCAATATAGGAACAAATTTTTTTTTTTTTTTGGATTTTTGAATAAGGATAACTAAATTGCAGCAGCAGTAAGATAGGAAACCAGAACCTATTGCAATTCACGGGGAGATCAAAGGATGATCCGCGGTGGTGGAGATGATGGTGGAATTCGACGACGATCTTTTAAGCAATTGTGGGAATTGCTTTGGATGGTTGTAGAGAGTTAATGGATGGCTGTGGAAGGGCAGCGAGATGCCAAGAACGCTGCTCTGATACCAGGTGTTAGAACCCTTGCAGATTCTAAACTTGGGGTTGATCTCTTTAGGGGATCGGCATCCTTGGAACTCTATAGGGGTTCCTCCCTCCAAGTTGCTGCTCAAAGGCTGCAGAAAAGATTCATCTATTGCTTATGAAAAGAGAAGGAATACATGGCTATTTATAGGGCTTCTAAACTCTAACTCCTAATAGGACTCCTACTTAAGACTCTTACTTCTAACCAACTCCTAATAGGACTCCTACTCAAAACTCCTATTCCCTTACAACTCCTAATTCTTCTCTAAGAAAAAACCTCCTACATGAATGTCCCTCTCAATTAGGACTCTCCTAGCTAGAATCCTAATAGAATGTCCCTCTCAATTAGGACTCTTCAAGCTAGAGTCCTAACACATGAGCCTTGAGCATCAACTATCAAGATACCATCTCTTGCTCGTAACTTGTGATTATAGACATATGTATAAGAAAGGGAGTTTTCTTTTAGGTATCTATTTAACTTTGGGTTCCTTATAAATATATCTACCTAATATATCATTTTGGATTGAGTCATTTAAGGTTCCTTTAGGGACCCAAATTAACTTATATAGACTATACTTTTTAAACAGACAGTTATGAGCATAATGTCTAAATTTACAGCAAAAGTTGTATTTGTTTCAAGGTGAAACATGTAAAGTTGGGCCTTTAACAAAGATGGTTGGCTTTTGGTGAGTGTTACTCACAAAGCCGATTCTATCTCTTCTATGAACATGATCTTTATTAGCAAGGATCATGTTTAAGGATTTGCTTCCTATTTTAAATTTTTCTAAGGTTTCATGTAGTAACAAATTTTCTTTTTTAAGCCTTTCTAATTCTTCATATTTTGTGCAAGGATGCAATATTTCATTATCATTCTTAATCTTTAATTTATCTAATTCACTAACAAGAGAGGCATGCTCATTTTTTAATAATTTATCATTTTTTGCTAACTAATTTACATTCATCAAATAAATCATAAAAAGCATTCAACAATTCATCAAAGGATAAATGTGCTTCGATTGAGTTACTTACCTCGTCGCTAAGCGCTATTAAAACATAGTTAGCGACTTCGTTGTTGGATGGCTCCTCGTCTTCGTATGCGCTCAAATCATTCCAAGTAGCTTTTAGCGCTTTCTTCTTCTTTAGTTGCTTCTTCTTCACTTCGGGACATTCACTTTTGAAGTGCCCCAACTTCTTGCATTCGTAGCAAATTATTTAGTCATTTTTAATTTTATTTTTTTAGTATCATATTTAATTTTATTTTATTTTTTTATAATTTTTTAAAATTTTCTTGTTAGAAGTGCCAAGTCATCATCATCATCGTCACTTGAGTTTTCTCTCAAATAGTCTTATTGAGTTCTAAGTGCTAAATCATTCTTATTCTTTAGAAGGTTATTCTCAAGTTCTTTATGTGCATTGCATGTCATTTCGTAGGTCATCAAAGACCCGATAAATTCTTTGAGTGGAAAGTTGTTCAAGTCCTTAGCTTCTTAAATTGCAGCTACTTTAGGATCACAACTCTTTGGAAGGAATCTTAATATCTTGTTAACAAGTTCAAAATTAGAAAAACTCTTACTAAGTGCTTTTAGACCATTGACGACATCCGTAAATCGGGTGTACATGTCTTCAATGGTCTCAATTGGTTTCATGCGAAACAATTCATAACTATGAGCCAAAAGATTGATTGACTCCTTAACCCTACTTGTGCTTTCCTGTGTGATTTCAAGTATGTGCAAAATCTTATAAGTTGTTTCGCAAATAGAAAATTGATGGAATTCATTTTTATTCAAAGCACAAAACAAAGCATTCATAGCTTTGGCGTTCAAAGATAAAGTCTTCTTCTCAAAATCATTCCATTCGTTTATTGGAAAAGAAGACTTTTGAAATCCATTTTCAATGATATTCCATAACTCAAAATCCATATAAATCAAGAAAAATCCTCATTCTTGTTTTCCAACATGTGTAATTCATTCCGTTGAACATGGAATGATGTATGATAGAATGACCCTTATGATTGGCGACAAAAGTCATCACTCTTAGGTTTTAAACCAAATTAAGAGTAGCCTAGCTTTGATACCAATTGTTAGGATCAAGTCGGCAATAAGAGGGGGGGGTGAATTAGTGCTATCTAAAACTTTACATTAATTCAAAAATCTCATTCGATAAAAGCTAGTATCAGAAATGAGCTTGACTTAGAGTGCACATTTGTAAGTATAGTAAAAGTAGTAAGTAAAGTAGTTTGCAATGAAAGTAAAGAGCTTAAAGTAAATGCAAATCGAGTTTTATAGTAGTTCGATCGTTATGACCTATATCTACTCTTGATTCCTTCTTGTTGAGGCCACCGGCGTCCACTAACGGTCTTCCTTCAATAGGCAAAGACCAACCACCTTCTTACAACACTTTCTTATTTTTCAGGTTTAGGAGACAACTCTTAAAAACCTCACACTTCTCTTAGAATGATCACAAATCTAAAGAAAGAGGAGGAATCTTAGTAATTTTACAACACTTTAATACCCCAATACTTTAATATTTTTGTTCATACTTTGTTACCCTTTCATGCAAAAAAGAGTGGGGTATTTATAGGCCCCAATGACTTCAAAATTAGAGCCAAAAAGTGTCTTATCCCGGGTTTTTGGGGTACTAGTAGTACCACTGCTAGTATTGGGCGATACTACCGCCTAACACTTTGACACTAGGTAGTACCACCGTCTAGTCTAGCGGTACCACCACCCAATCTGATAGTACTACCACCTTACAAAGCCTCGAAGATTGGGCTTTGGTGGTACCACCACCCGATAACATTAATTGTCGACAGCACTATCACCCAGTCTAGGTGGTACCACTGCCTAGACCACTTGGGAGACTGAGCCTCAAGCGGTTCCACCGCTAGCTCCGGCGATGCCACCGCCTGACTGGGCTCCAGGTCATTATTTGGGCCATCAGTCTAGCCTAAACCAGCCCTGGATCAAGCTTAATTAGCCCATAATTAAGTTAGTGGGATTACCTCACAATCCTAACTCAATCTAAGATCTAACTATAATAATTAAGGCATTAACTAAGCAATCTTTATCCGGTATGTCAATTGTTCTTCCGACGAAATCTCGACGAACTTCTAGTAAACTGTCGATAAGTTTTTGGCAAACTCCCGACGAACTCTTGGCGAGCTCCTGATGAACTCTTAGTGAGCTTCATGCACATTGTCTGAATCTTCGATGTATCATCCGATTTTTTACTCCGGCCTAACATCTACTTTATGCCTTATTTATTATCATAGTTAATCCTACAACACTCTTCTCAACATATGGATTAGATCAATAATTCATCAATTAATTTCATCGTCAAAATATGAGATTCAATAAGTTTGAGGAGTAATCCTACTAACTCAATTAGGAGCCAATTGGGTCCGAATTAGGGCTGAATTGGGCTAGATAGGTGGCCCATTCAGTGACCTAGAGCCACATTAGGTGGTAGCACTACTAGGGCTGACGGTGGAACCACCTAAGGCTCGATCTCCCAGGTAGTCTGAGCGGTGGTACCACCTAGACTAGGCAGTGGTACTGCACAGATTGGGCGGTCGTCGGTAGTTAATGTTGCCAAGCGATGGTACCACCTAGGCAAGTGATGGTACCACCTAGGCAAGCGATGGTACTACTAGAGCCCAATCTCCGAGGCTCTGTCATGCGGTCGTACCACTCAGACTAGCAGTAGTACTACTAGTTGTCAGGGGAGCAAGGGGTGGTATCGCCTAGTGCTGGTGGTGGTATCGCTAGTACCCCGAATACTTAGGATGAGACATTTTGTGTCTCCATTTTTTAAGCCATTTAGGGCCTATAAATACTCCACTCTTTTCTGCATGAAAAAGCATGAAAAGTGAACAAAAAACTTGTGATCTAAGTGAGAAAAAATTGTAATCCTTTGAGAGTTCCCCTCCTCTTCTCTAAGTGTAATTTATATTTAAGGGAGGGCTGAGAGAACTGTAAAGGTTATCTCCTGAACCTATGAAAAAAAGAATAGAGTTATAAGAGGGTAGTTGATCTTTACCCATTGGAAGAAGATCAATAGTGGAATCCGGTGACCTCGACGGAGGAGGAATCAGGAGTAGACAGAGGTCACGATGATTAAACCACTATAAAATTGGTGTGCATTCTCTTCTTTACCTTTTTCTTTATATTGCTTACTGATTTGGTTACTCACTCCACTTCACACTTTCTCTAAGTTCAAATGCATTTCTGATACGATTTTATCGAACGAAGTTTTGAAATCGTCGATGTTTTTACGTAAGCACTAATTGACCCCCCCTCTTAGTGTCGATTTTGATCTTAACAAGGCTGCCATCCTTCAGCCTATGAGCCCTCTTCCTGCTCTTAGCCTCCTTGCTTTTGGCCAGGCCTAGAGTTGCAAGATATGCTCTCAATCAAAGCTACAAGCAACCTTCAGCTAAATTGTTAGTGCAGCAATAGTTGCAGCCCTTTCTCCCCTTTTACATCAATAATTTTGATGTCAAAATCCCTCTCTATAACACCTTTTAATAGAAGAAGTAGGTGTAGTCTAGATTTGAAAACTACAACAAAAAATCATAACAATTGTGTAAAAACAACTCTACGCGATTCAACGCAACACACGTAGTTTATAAACTAATCTTTCGCACAAACAACCTGGCTCTGATACCACAGTTAATAAACTTGGGGTAATATCATATGCATAGTAGAAGAACAAAAAACAAAAATCTTAGATTTTCATAGAAAATAATTTCTTGTCGTCGTGCAAAGATTGGTGTGCAAAAACTCGTAAAATCGAAAAATTATGTGTGTTAAGGGATGTGTGTTACCTAGGGAGATCATATATCCCTAAAAACCTATAGATCTATGAGAAAGGATGAAGGAGGTCAACTATCTTCCTTTCTAACAGTGATCCACATGGCAGGGGCTACGAAGACGCTCCTCAAATCACTACACAAACCTCCTTTCTACGCGTACCAAAAGATCAAGAAGGGGCCAGCCCTTCTTACTGTCCACATGCCCCAAATAGGGGCTACTGGTTGAGGAGAAGAAGGGGAGAGAAGAATAAAAGGTGACAACCGCAAGGGTCTAGCTTGTGGTCCTTTGGTTCCCTCTTATTTATAAAGGTTCCTATAAACTTACCCTAATGGATCCTGCTCTATTGAGTATTGGATCTTTATCTAACTACCTAAGCCTCTTAGATTAGTGGATATCTACCCAATAATCTCTTATTGGCTCTTATTAGATCTCATCTATAGGATCTAATAATTTAAAGGCTTATTGGATATCCAATAAGATAGGGGCTCCAATGGATATCTCATATCTGAACCTCTACTCGTTGCAACACCTACCATATGTGTTGACCCTCTAGGCCCAATATCGAGATGGCCATAAGTCATATCTATCAGAACTCCTTCTGGCTCAGCGAATTATTCTCCATAATAATTCACTCGACTCATCGATTGCGGACGTACTAGGCCACTATGCTATAGTCCCCTGATGATACAAGAAAATCCAATCCATTGGACCTGTCTATCTTTAGTTATCATGTATCTATAGTCTCTCATCCATCTAATATCCCAAAGATTATATTCTGAGCATGATGTTGTCAGTCCCATATGATTTTTACTTGAGTCTCACTCTAATCGGATTCTCCCAAAGAACTCTTTCTCTCTCAATCCAAATGACTCTAGCTAAGGATTTGCCTAAGTAAGTTTCTCTTATGACACCGAGAGAGAATGATCCTTTATTGACATTCAATAGCCCTTGTAAGGTTGGCTACCACTCCAGATGACTGACTATGCTAAATTTGTAACTTCCAAACCTATAAGTCTGGTATCAAATAATGGAGTACTTATATAGGACATCCTTATTATGATCGAGTTGGCACTAAGAGGGGGGGGGGGTGGTGAATTAGTGCTTTTATTAAAAACATTGGTTTGAAAAACTTTCGTTCGATGAAAAACCATATCGGAAAGATGTTAACTTGAAAGCATACGGAAGCATAGTGAATAATTAAAGTAGTTTGCTATGAAAGTAAAGAGCTTAAAGTAAATGCAAACTAAGTTTTATAGTGGTTCGGTCATCATGACCTACATCCACTCTCGATTCCTTTTCTGTCGAGGCCACCGGCATCCACTAACGATTTTCCTTCAATGGACAAAGATCAACTACCCTTTTACACTCTTTCTCCTTTTCACAGGTTTAGGAGACAACCCTTACAAACCTCTCTTTTTTAGACCTCACTTCTCCCTTTAGACAAACTTCTAAATACTAGGAAGAAGTGATCCTAAATCCTAAGAGAGTTTCCCATTTTTTTCAAGTATTCTTTCCCCCTTTTTTAACTCAATTTTGTGCTCAATTCTTGCATAGTCATGCAAAAATAGCTGGGGCATTTATAGACCCCAAATGACTACAAAATTAGAGCTAAAAAAAGTCTCATCCTAGGTTTTTCGAGTCCTAGCGGTACTACCGCTTGTGTTGGGCGGTAGTACTACCTACAACATTGACACTAGGTGGTACCATCACTTGGGAGACTATGTAGACTAGTGGTACCACAGCCTAGTCTAGCAGTACTATCACTTGACACAATCTTGGAGACTATCTCGGAGACTTAGCCTTTGGCGATTCCACCGTTGGAACGGTGGTGCCACTGCTTGACCCAACTTTTGGGTCATTGAATGGGTCTTTCTCTTGGCCCAAAATAGTCTCAATTTGGACCCAATTGGATCTTAACTGAGTTGGCCTAATTACATTCTAAACCAACTTAATTAGGATTAAAACTACTTCGATCTAGACAATTATTACAAAGCATTAATCATATATTATCTGGCATGTCATTGGTTCATTGATGCTTCATCCAATTCTTCGGTGCATCATCCTCTTTTATGGCCTTTTGGCTAATCAGTATGTTGACCTTTGCAACTCTGATCTCCTTGGCGCAATGTCCACTCTTTTAGGCTCGATGCTAGAACTCATGCCACGAAGCCTTCTGCCGACACGTCAACCGATCCTTCGGTTCGATATCCAATCTTTTGATATATTCCACTTCGGCCCAACATTGATTCTTCCTACTTTAATTATATTTCCTGATAGAAGCTAGTCATGCGTCACTCAAAACGTATATTAGATTATAACATTATCAATTAGTTTCATCATCAAAATATGAGATTCAACAATCTCCCCTTTTTTGTTGTTGATAACCAATTGATGACGGAGTTAATCTTAACTCCCCTTATCAATATGCTATATTGATAGAACTTCTGAATTCATAGAATTATAAGTATTTCACTATTGCATGCATCATGAATATTGAAAGAACCAATTAATCATATCATTATATGAAATATAAAATAATGCATAATCAAAATATCCAAGTACATCATCCTATGCATGATCGTCATCATATCTTCTCCCTCTTTGTCATCAACGAAAAGGAGAAGTGCATCTTGCAAGTTTTTGAGATATGCAAGTTTTACAATATACAAGCTAGCAACAATTTTAAGTTGTATAAGTTTACAAATTTAACTTCTTTTTTTAGATATGCAAGTTTGAAAGTTTTGCTTCTTGAGATAGGCAAGATAGCACTTTTGTGTCTCTTTTGAGATAAGGAAGCTAGCAAGTTTTGCTCCCCCTTTATCATTGCCAAATAGAAGGAAAGAATATAATGTTGTAATTCTTTTCCCTTTACATCAATTTTCAAATCATGACAAAGATAAATAACAAGGATAGATTTACATCAATGTTTCAATGATCAAAATAAAAGATCAAGTCATAAATACCAAAAGACGGTGTATCATTTTTAACAAATTTTTTTTTTTTGCAAATAGAAGGAATGATAGGAAACGACCTTGATTTAAAAAGAATAAGTCATAAAAATCAAGAAATCATGATCATGATTCGAAAAATGTATAAGAAGAGTTTATGCATTTGGGAGATTTAAGTTTATCATTCAAGCTAGCACTATTTTTTTTTTTTTGTTCTCTTTTGCAATGTGCAAGCTAACAATTTTTTAATGTGAAGTTTAGTAAAGTTTTTTTTTCTCTTGAGATAGCAACTTTTTGCTTCTCTTTACAATGTGCAAGCTAATACTTTTTGCTAGTTTTTGTGATGCATAAGCTAGTAAGACTATCTCCCTTGAGATGTGAAAGCTTGCAAGTTTTGCCTTTCTTTGGAAGCCAACAATATGCTTTTCTTGAGAGGTGCACACTAGCAATTTTTTCTCCCCCTTTGTCATAAGCAAAAGGAGGGGAATAGCACAAAGATGTAAATATTTAAGTTATCACATGGAAGATATCAAGAAAAATTTGGTGATGAGATATAATTCATGAATATAAGGAATTATACAAAACAAATTCATATCATGAAAGATAAGATCATGTGAATACCAAAAGACATGATTCATTTTGATAAATATTCTCTTTAATAAAATATAATAAATCATTCGAGAATAAAAAATGAGGGATCTTGATTCACATAGGGAAAATATCAAGTTTTGATTCCGAGAATTCAAGATCATGATTTCAATAATATTTCTTTTTAATATATAGCAAGTAGAATCATAGGAGAATAATAAAAAATCTTGATTCATATAAAGAAAATCTCAACTTATCATGATTTGATAAATATTCTCTTAAAAGAGTGAATCATATGTGCATTAAGAAAGATGTTTCATGTTAAATATATCACAAGTCATAAATACGATAAATGATTTAGTTGGATATATCATCTCATTAGTCGAATGAGTCATATGAAAATAGATCTAAAATCATCATCAAAATCACTTTTTGAAAAAAATTCAATGAAGGCAACATAGATAGATTCACATGAGAACTTAATTCATGCATAATATTTCAATTCATCATGAATCATAAAAATTTAGAGTAACAAATGAAGGAATCATGATTCATGTGACAAAAAGATTGTCGATTCGTGCATTCAAACCATTATTACTTCAAATCATTATACAAGGTTTCAAAATGTAAAATTATTAAATTTATTTTCATAATTTAAGAGATAACATAAAACAGATTCATCACTAAGAATCGATTGTTAAAAAAAAATCGAAAAGTTTTAGAGATATTTTCAAGAAACATGCATTCTCCACTTTTTGTTTCAATTTAAGTGATTTGATTTCACACTAGCATGCCTTTGTCTTTTATACCAAATCAAAACATATATCATCGTTTAAATCAAAAGAGCAAGATTTATCACAAAAATTATCAAGATCAATAAACCATAAATCACAAAATCATCAAGATCAAAAGTGTAACACATAATTCCAAAACATAATATTTCAAATCATCATTACTTCAAATTCTCATGCATAGTATAAAATCATCAAGTATAGTATCAAAACTTTTAACATTTTCATTACTTCTTATATCATTATGCATCGTTAAATCATCAAACATGATTTCATTAAACATAAAGTATTTTCAATCAAAATCATTTTATTTGTTGTAGTTATGCATTATTCTTTTTAAATGAATCTAACTTTTTATGCTTAGTCTTCCATATAAAAGCCATGCATCATCATTTATAATCGAAAAGCAATATGAAAATCATTAAGATACACATTATTGCATCTTAAAACATGCATAGAATTAATCTTATTAGGTATACAAGCATTAAATTTAAATCTAACATTTTGTTCCTTTATCAAAAAACATATAATTTTCATAATCAATTATATATATATATATATATAATTTTTCTAAACTAATTTAAAAATAACTCGTGAAATGCATCAAGTTATTTCAAAATAAGGTAAATACATTTCGGGAGAGTTACATACCTCATTGTGAAAGGCCACCTTGTCTTTGTTGATTTGCTCATCATCTTCGAATGCGCTCGATTCGTCCTTTAGCAACTTCCTCTTCAGTTTTATATACTCATCTTTGGAGTGACCCGGCTTTTTGTGTTCATAGCAAGTAGTTATGTTCTTTTAAAGTTTGTTTTTATTTTTTGATTCTTGTTTCATGAACTTTCGAAGCTTTATTGTTAAGAGTTCAAAGTCATCATCACTTGAGCTTTCGCTCGAGTGGTCTTCTTGAGTTCTAAGTTCCAAATCCTTCCTGTTCTTTGGAAGGTTATTCTCATGTTCATCAAGTTCATCATATGCCTTGTACATCATTTCATAGGTTATCAAAGTCCCAATAAGTTCTTCAATCGAAAATTGATTCAAGTATTTTGCCTCTTGTATGGTAGTTACTTTTGAATCCCAGGTTTTAGGAAGAGAATATAAAACTTTATTCACAAGTTCAAGATTCAACAAAACTTTTACCAAGAGTTTTTAAACTATTGATGGCATACATAAAACCGGTGTACAGTTAACGATAGTTTCGCTTGGCTTTATTCAAAATAATTCAAAATCATGCATCAAAAGATTAATTTTCAAATATTTAACTCTACTAGTGCCTTCGTGTGTGATTTCAAGAGTGTGCCAAATATCGTATGTGGTTTCACAAGTCAAAATACGATTAAACTCGTTTTTATTCAAAGCTCAAAATAAAGTATTCATAGCTTTTGCATTTAAAGAAAATAATTTTTTTTAAAGTCATTCCATTCATTCAGAGATTTAGAGGGGGTTTGAAAGCCAAGTTCAACGACATTCCATAAATCAAAGTTTAAAGAAAGTATGAAAACTCTCATCCGAGTTTTCCAATATGTATAGTTCGTCTCATTGAACATAGGAGGACGAATGATAGAGTGACCCTCTTGAAAGCTGAAAAGAGTCATTTCTCTTGGGTGTTTAAACCAAATGAAAAAAAAAATGTGGCTCTGATACCAACTATTATGATCAAGTCAGCACTAAGAGGGGGGGGTGAATTAGTGTTTTCATTAAAAACGTCGGTTTAAAAAACTTTCATTCGATGAAAAATCGTATCGGAAAGATGTTAACTTGAATGCATACAGATGCATAGTGAATAAGTAAGTAAAGCAGTTTGCTATAAAAGAAAAGAGTTTAAAGTAAATGCAAATCGAGTGTTATAGTGGTTCGGTTGTTGTGACCTACATCCACTCCCGATTCCTCTTCCGTCGAGGCCACGGGCATCCACTAATGATCTTCCTTCAATGGGCGAATATCAAATACCCTTTTACACTTTTTCTCCTTTTCATGGGTTTAGGAGATAACCCTTACAAGCCTCTCTTTCTTAGATCTTACTTCTCCCTTTAGACGAACTTCTAAATACTAGGAAGAAGTGATCCTAAATCCTAAGAGAGTTTCCCAAAATTTTCAGGTATTCTGTGCCCCTTTCTTTACTCAATTTCATGCTCAATTCTTGCTTAGCCATGCAAGAATAGCTGGGGATTTATAGACCTCAAATGATTTCAAAATTAGAGCAAAAAAAAGTCTTATCCTGGGTTTCCCAAGTCCTGGCAGTACCACCGCCTGTGTTGGGCGGTACTACCACCTACAGCATTGACACTGGGCGGTACTATCGCCTGACACAGTCATAGAGACTATCTCGAAGACTGAGCCTTTGGCAGTGCCACCGCCAGACCCAACATTTGCATCATTGAATGGGCCTTTCTCTTGGCCCAAAACAACCCCAATTCAAGCCCAATTGACACCTAATTGAGTTGGCCTAATTATATTCTAAACCAACTTAATTAGAACTAAAACTACTTTGATCTAGACATTTATTACAAAGCATTAACCACATGTTGTCTGGCATTTTATTGGTTTATCGGCGCTTCATTCAATTCTTCGACGCATCATCCTCTTTTGCGGCCTTTTGCCTAATCGGTATGTTGACCTTTGCAACTTCATTATTGACACAATGTCCGCTTTTCTAGGCCCAATACCCAAACTCATGACACAAAGCCTTCTACCGACACGTCGACCGATCCTCCGACTCGACGTCCAATCTTCTGACATGTTCCACTTTGGCCCAACATTGATTCTTCCTACTTTAATTGTCTTTCCTGATCGAAGTTAGTCTTGTGTCACTCAAAACACATATTAGAATATAACATTATCAATTGGTTTCATCATCAAAATCTGAGATTCAACAATCCTTGGTATCTTAAGTCTAAAGACTATATATACTACTAGGATGATGGAATCACTATCTAATATGAGGTATGATCAACTATCCAGCATTCCGTGAGTAGATTGATCAGTGAACTCATTCTCCAATGAGCACTTGCACTATATCCCTAGTGTCCCCACATGAGCAACTATGAGACCAGCCATCTCCATCATATGAATGAATATACAATGCACTAGTCTATTCGGTTATCTCAATGTCCCTCTCGAGTAACCTATGACCAAAAGTATTTAGGGTCTATGTTTAAAGATAAATCGGTCTCATTATCGTGATCTCATCACGATCCAATTCTCATTACATAGATCATGGATATCACAATATATGTAGGGTAATATAAAGTGAGAAAAATATCAAATAAATAATAAACAAAAAGAGTGTGCATCATGTCACATGTGCCATCACTCACGCGATTAGCTTGTTGGGCACCTATGACTAGCAGATCCATTCTTCAGCCCATGGTAGCCAAATTCAGACCTGCCATGGAAATCGTGCCTCCAATCACTACATGCTAGCGAAACTTAAAGAGGAGCATAACCCCCTAAGCACATCGAACCTCAAGGCAACAAAAAGCTCCCTCCTAAATAAGCACTACAAGTAATACAAATCGTAAGGGTAAGACAACACATCATGTCCAAGGCAAAGCATCTTAGCAATACAAATGCCACCCATCATAGCATCATCCACCACCATTGGTCAAGTATCATGGTGAGCCCAGTCTACTACTTTAATGTGGTCAAAACCCTTGGTGGGTCAATCTACTACTTTAACAGGGTCAAACCTCTTGACGGGTCTAACTTATTGCTTCAACATGGTCAAACCCCTTGGTGGGTCCAATCTACCACTTCAACCCAGCCAAACCCCTTAACAGGTCCAATCTACCACTTCAACATAGTCAAACCCTTTGGTGGGTCCAACCTATTGCTTTAACATGATCAAACCCCTTGGCGGGTCCAATCTACCACTTTAATATAGTCAAACCCCTTGGCGGGTCCAATCTACTGCTTTAATGTGGTCAAACCCCTTGGCGAGTCCAATCTAACGCTTCAATGTGATCAAACCCCTTGGTGGGTCCAATCTACTACTTCAGCGTGGTCAAACCCCTTGGCGGGTGCAACCTACCACTTCAATGTGGTTAAACCCCTTGGCAAGTCTAATATACTGCTTCAACATAGTCAATCCCCTTGATGGGTCAGTCTAATCCACCACTTTCAACGTGGTCAAACCCCTTAACGATTCCAACTATCAAGTCGTTCATCTTGACATGAAGACTCGATGGCTACACCTAGGCCGAGCTTATATGCTCCCTTGTCATGCATTCGACTTGAAGACCTGAGGCATACACCTGATATGAGTAAGAGTTAAAAATGACTTGCTCTCGAGCTAGGCACCTTGATATGAAGCCCTGAGGGCTACACCTAGGCCATGCACTCAGCTTGAAGACCAAAGGCCTGCATCTTAAATGAGTAAGAATAAAAAAGGTCTCACTTCCGAGCTATATACCTTAGCATGAAGCATCAAAGGCTGCAACTAGGTCGAGCTTACATGCTCCCAAGCCATGCACTCGACATGAAGACCCGCGGGCTACACCTAGGCCAAGCTTGCATGCTCCCTAGTCGTGCACTCTGTATGAAGACCCAAGGGCTGCACCTAGGCCAAGCTTACATGCTCCCTAACTATATACTCAGCATGAAGACTCGAGGGTTGCACCTAAGCTAAGCTTACACGCTCCCTAATTGTGCACTCAGCAAGAAGACCTAAGGGCTACACCTATGTTGAGCTTACATGCTCCCTAGCTATGCACTCGACTTGAAGACCCGAGGCCTGCACCTCGAATAAGTAAGAGTTAAAAAAGACTCACTCTGGAGCCATGCACCTTAGCATGAAACCTCAAGGGCTACATCTCGGTCAAGCCTATGCACTCCCGAGCCATGTACCTCAGTATAAAGACCTAAGAGTTGCACCTAGGCTGAGCTTACATGCTCCCTAGTCGTGTAATCGGCATGAAGACTCAAGGGTTGCACCTAGGCTAAGCTTCCACATTCCCTAGCTATGCACTCAGTTTAAAAACCTGAGGGCTGCACCTAGGCCAAGCTTACATGCTCCCTAGCCGTGCACTCGACATGAAGAACTGAGGTCTACACCTTAGCTAAGCTAATATGATTTTTCGACAATAAGCAAGGAAGCCACTAAGAGAGATGAACAAAAGATGTACCTCGAATCCCCCTACGAGAAACATGTGGTATGCCTCTAAGGGGGAGAGAAAATGATGGAGGATATTCTGGTGCCACCCAATTAGCAACCACCTTAGACCCTACGCGGCACCCCCCCAACTAGAGTCACACACATATCTCAAAGCAGTATGAAATGACACAATTCGACTCAGAAATAGCTACATCCCAAAGCGATGCCACATGGCTCAGAAGTGACACAGTATAATCTATGCTGCTCGAAACCGCACGAAGCAGCACCCGAAACTGAGGGGACAACCCTGCACAGCATGAGATCAGAATAGGAGCCCTAGGATAAATGAACCGCCCACTTGAAATATCTGCGGACGCAAACAACCTACAAATGGTCAATCCTTGAAGAGGTATAAAAACTACCCCCGAGCATACGCCAAGAGAGGGGGGGGGGGGAGTAGCACAAGCAAGCAATAGCCTCTCTTCTCTCTCATTTACATAGCTGATACTGTTGTCTTCCTCCTCTTATGCCTTTAGCTAGCTTAAGCATCGGAGAGGTCGAGCCGGAAAGCCCTAGCACATACCTATTATGCAGAACCATCAGCAGTCAAGAGACGACTCTATTGCTAGGACGTAGCCTCGCAGCCACGAGGCAACCCTTTGACCAGAGAACAACCCATCAACCCGAAGAGAGGAACTCGCAAGCGAGCAGTTCCCGATTCCTCTACCCGATCTCATTTCTCCAAGGCCAGATCTGATAGCAAATAAGATTTCTCTAACTATATGAGAAAATCTCTCTACTCTGTTGAGGGAAATCTTCTAATTTGTTGAGGGAAATCCTCCCTCCAAACCTGTATAAATAGGAGAGGGACATGTGAATGCAATCAAGCTTCTTTAGTAATTTCTTTCTTTATCTTTTTGTTTCTAACATGGTATCAGAGCCTGAGGTAGGAACTTGCACCTGAAGATGGATCATGCAGATCGGACTTGGGAGGACTCCATTGCAGCTGCCTCCCAACCGTCTACTACCTTTGGTGCACTTGTTGCAGAAAATATCACCATAGTTCCTACGGTGATGCCTACAATTAAAAACTCCAAAATCTTAACCACACGATGTGCATTTGCTTACAGCTTCATCTGGAGCCCAGTGATCTTTCTCCTCATTAGCAGGTTTTATCAAGCTTCCCTGCCGAACTCAACTACAGCTGCCTCCCAACTGCAGTAGCCTCTCAAATCTCGGCTCGCGGACTATGACTCCATCTCAGTTGCTCCCCCCTCCGTCGTTGCTCCCATCGTGACCGCACCCGGCGTCGCCATCAGGATCGTTGCGTCGGCCTCCCTCAAAGCTGAACAAGGGCCACCACGCTGCACCCTCTTCTCCTCCCTGTGCCGGCGGCATTCTTTACTGTCGTCTTTCCTCTGTCTCTTCCTGCAGAAGTAGAGCTAATGCAGCCCCGCAACTGCTCCCCGGCCAGCGACCTCTCCTCCTCGTTCCCACATCTCGCTCGAGCGAGAAGTGACGTTGCCACCATCCTTGCTGCACAGCCATCACTGCCTTCCTACGGTAGCAGGAACGATTGCAGTTCTTCTTCAACGATCCTCCTCTAGGAATGAAGGAACTGGGATGAGTAATTGTTGGGAAGAAACCTGTTAAAGCGGAATAATTCTTTCCTTCTTTTTGTATCAAAATAGGTTCCTCATCAAAATACCAACTTGATATCCAAATGAAAATATCAACTAGCACAGCATAAACAATAGAGCAAAAATCAATCACATAGTGAGACCAAATCTTTTAACGTGGAAAACCCAATGTGGGAAAAACCACGGGACCGTAGTCCACCTCAAACTTCCACTATCAATAATAATGATAACAGGTTTACAGTAGGTCTTCTCTAGAATAACTAGAGGATCAGAATAACATCAAGATCATAGATCTTGGTTCAAGAATAGCATATCTTCATCATATAGGATGGATCTTATCAAAAGAGAATTCTAGGTCTCACAAAGTGGATATCACAGGAAAGTACCTTAGAGAGGATAAACTACAGATCAACACCGTTAGGATTATAGAGTTTGCTGCAAGGATTCTTCACATAAAATTTGGGCCGAAACTGACAACGTTTAGCCACTGATCGTCAAGCAGAAAACTCATGAACCTAATATTTCTCTCTCCTCTTTCCTCTGCACGCCGCCGCATGCCGCACGCTGCAATCTGATGTATTTTTCCTCACCTTCTCTCTCCTCTTTTTAATTTCTTTCATTTGCTGATTTGGGCTCAATAGGCCCAATTGTCCAAGCCCACATATGGGTTGGACCCAACAATTCTCCCCCTCCAACTCATATGATGGGCTGTACCAAGCCCGCTCTTCGCCTACATGCTTCAAGCTTCTCCTTAGGCAAAGACTTTGTCAACATATCTGAACCATTATTATTGGTATGCACATTTTCCAACTGTAATTCTTTCATCTCAAGCACATCACGAATCCAGTGATATCTCACATCAATATGCTTGGATCTAGAATGGTATGTTGAATTCTTGGAGAGGTGAATGGTGCTCTAACTGTCACAGTAAACAGTATATACTTCCTATTTCAAGCCCAATTCCTGTAGAAACTTTTTCATCCATAAAGTTTCCTTACAGGCTTCAGTAACTGCTATATATTCTGCTTCTGTGGTTGATAGAGCAACACACTTCTGTAACTTAGACTGCCAAGAGACTGCTCCTCCTACAAATGTCATCAAGAATCCCGAAGTGGACTTCCTAGAATTAGTATCACCTGCCATGTCTGTATCTGTGTAGCCTTCTAACATAGGTTCATCACTGCCAAAACATAAACACAACCTGAAAGTACCTCTTAGATATCTTAATATCCATTTCACTGCTGCCCAATGTTTCTTTCCAGGATTAGAGAGAAATCGGTTGACAACTCCAACTGCATGAGCTATATCTGGCCTAGTACAAACCATAGCATACATCAAACTGCCTACTGCAGATGAGTAAGGCACTTTGGACATTTCTTCTTTTTCTTTCTCACTTGTAGGACATTGTTTCGAATTCAGCTTGAAATGACCTACAAGTGGAGAACAAACTGCTTTGGCTTTACTCATGTTGAATCTTTCAAGAACCTTTTCAATGTAAGTCTCCTGAGATAGCCAAATCTTTCTTTTCTTCCTATCACAAAGAATCTTCATGCCAAGTATTTGTTTCACCAATCCTAAGTCTTTCATGGCAAAAGACTTACTTAGCTCTCTTTTAAGCTTTTCAATTTTTCCAACATCATGGCCAACAATCAACATATCATCAACATATAGTAGTAAAATAATAAAATCATCATCTGAAAATTTTTTCATAAACACACAATGATCAAATGTGGTTCTATCATACCCTTGGCTCATCATAAAGGAATCAAACTTCTTATACCACTGTCTAGGTGCCTGTTTGAGTTCATATAAGCTTTTCTTAAGCTTACATACCAGATTTTCTTTTCCCTTGACTTTGAAACCTTCTGGTTGCTCCATGTAAATTTCTTCTTCTAAGTCACCATGAAGAAATGTTGTTTTTACATCAAGTTGCTCAACTTCTAAATTCAAGCGGGTAGCCAAACCAAGAACAACTCGGATAGAGGACATTTTTACAACCGGAGAAAATATTTCTTCAAAGTCAATACCTTTCTTCTGACTGAATCCTTTCACAACTAGTCGTGCCTTGTATCTCTGTTGTGAGCTATTATTTTCAGTCTTCAATTTATAAACCCACTTATTCTTGAGAGCTTTCTTCTCTTTAGGCAATCTTACCAAGTCATAAGTGTGGTTCTCAAGCAAGGATCTCATCTCTTCTTGCATGGCTTTAACCCACTCACTCTTATTCTCATGTAGAATAGCTTCTTGGTAAGTTTCTGGCTCTCCCCCGTCAGTAAGCATAACATACTCATATGGAGGATATCTGGTAGAGGATTGTCGCTCTCTAGTGGATCTTCTCAATGGAATTTCAACTGGTGGTGGAGGTGCTGGTTCAGTTGGTTCAGCATCATCAACTGTAGGTGTATCATCACTGGTATTCTCACCACAATCTTCTTGTTCATCTCCCCCATGATCATCATGAACTACAGGTGAAGGAATTGGACCCAAACTCCAAGGAATATAAACAGAGGTTTCTGGCTTCTCAACATTATCACCATCATCAAACAATTGGTCTTCAAGAAACACAACATCTCTGCTTCTAATAATCTTCTTGTTCACTGGATCCCATAATCTGTACCCAAACTCTTCATGACCATATCCCAAGAAGATACATGCTTTTGCCTTATTATCAAGCTTGGACCTCTCATCTTTGGGAATATGAACAAATGCTTTACACCCAAAGACTCTCAAATGATTATAAGATATATCTTTTCCTCTCCATACTCTCTCTGGAACATCACCTTGCAGAGGAACTGATGGAGAAAGATTTATCAGGTCAACTGTAGTTCTCATAGCCTCCCCCCAAAATGACTTTGGTAACTTGGCGTGGGAAAGCATACACCTAATCCTTTCTTCAATGGTTCTATTCATCCTTTCTGCCACACCATTCTGTTGAGGAGTTTTAGGAACTGTTTTCTCAAGCCTGATTCCATGAAACCTGCAATAATTCTCAAAAGGACCCCTGTGCTCATCACCATTATCTGATCGAATACACTTTAGTTTTCTACCAGTTTCTCTTTCAACACTGACATGAAACTCCTTGAAAGCATCGAGTACCTGGTCTTTAGATTTCAAAGCAAAAGCCCACACCTTTCTAGAATGGTCATCAATAAAAGTAACAAAATAAAGAGCACCTCAAAGAGTTCTAGTTTGCATAGTACAAACATCAGTATGAACTAAATCAATAACATCTGATCTTCTAGATGATGGATATGTCTGAAATGCAACTCTATGTGTTTTTCCAGCTAAGCAATGATCACAAGATTTAAGAGATGTACCTTGCAACTCTGGTAAGAACTGCTTTCTAGCAAGAGTTTGAAGTCCCTTCTCACTGATATGTCCAAGCCTCTTATGCCAAAGATCTGTACTTTCACCTTTTCGAATTGCATTAATCTCTCCTTTGTGTAGCTTAGCTTCCATGACATAAAAAGAGTTAATCTTCTTTCCTTTTGCCATAATTAGAGAACCTTTAGTGAGTTTCCATTTACTTTTACCAAAATAATGTGCAAAGCCCTCATCACCAAGTCTACCTATAGATATCAAGTTAAGACGAATATCTGGAACATGCCTTACATCTTGGAGTATCAATTTGCTCCTAATACTGGTCTCCAAGCAAATATCTCCAATACCCACAATCTTAGATGTACCACTGTTTTCCATTCTGACATTACCAAAATCACCAGCAGTGTAAGATCTAAAGAAATCACCATGAGAAGTGACATGAAATGAAGCACCAGAGTCAATTACCTAATTACTGTCCTGAGCTACAAGGCTAACACAACCTTCATCACAGACAATAGTGATATTACCTTCAACAGCAATTGTATTGGTCTCTTTCTCATTTTTCTTCATTTCATTCTGTTCTCGCTTCCAAAACCTACACTCTTTCTTCATGTGACCTGGCCTGTTACAGTGAAAACATTTAATATCTCTTCTAAACTTGGATCTTCCTCTATATCCATGTGGGTTTCTGCTATGACTTCTTCCACGTCTTTCTTGTTTCTCAGTAACAAATGCCCCAGAAGAAGATTCGCCCTGTTCTTTCCTTCTGGCATCTTCATTTAGCAAATTGTCTTTAACCATATCTATGGTTAGAGTCCCCTCTGGCGTGGAGTTACAAATAGTCACCACATACGTTTCCCAACTTTCTGGTAAAGAGCTGAGAAGTAATAATCCCTGCATCTCATCATCTATATTCATTTTCATAGCAACCAACTTGTTTGCAAGACTCTGAAATAGGCTTATGTGCTCAACAATATTACCACAATCTTTATACTTCAAATTTACAAGCCTTCTGAGGAGAGAAATTCTATTTTCCACTGTCTTTTTTGCAAAGAGGTTTTCTAACCTTTGCCAAACAATATCAGCTTTGGTTTCATCTGAAATATGCTCATGCAAGTTTATATCCATCCATCTTCTAATATAGGCAATGGCTTTTCTATGTTGAACTTCCCATTCTTCATCGTCCATAGTGGAAGGTTTATCTTTAACCTTGATAGGCTTATACAAATCTTTGCAATAGAGCAAATCTTCCATCATACGCCTCCAAGTGGAATAATTTGATGAGTTCAATTTAATCATACCATCAGACTCCATTTCAATCACACAAGAAAAACTAGCACCAACCAACCTGATGCTCTGATACCACTTGTTGGGAAGAAACATGTTAAAGCGGAATAATTCTTTCCCTCTTTGTGTATCAAAATAGGTTCCTTATCAAAATACCAACTTGATATCCAAATGAAAATATCAACCAGCACAGCATAAACAATAGAGCAAAAATCAATCACACAGTGAGACCAAATCTTTTAACGTGGAAAACCCAATGTGGAAAAAATCATGGGACCGTAGTCCACCTCAAACTTCCACTATCAATAATAATGATAACAGGTTTACAATAGGTCTTCTCTAGAATAACTAGAGGATCAGAATAACATCAAGATCATAGATCTTGGTTCAAGAATAGCATATCTTCATCATATAGGATGGATCTTATCAAAAGAGAATTATAGGTCTCACAAAGTGGATATCGCAGGAAAGTACCTTAGAGAGGGTAAACTACAGATCAACACCATTAGGATTATAGAGTTTGCTACAAGGATTCTCCACATAAAATTTGGGCCGAAACTGACAACGTTTAGCCACCGATCGTCAAGCAGAAAACTCAGAAACCTAATCTTTCTCTCTCTATTTCTCTCTCCTCTTTCCTCTACATGCCGCCGCACGCCGCACGCTGCAATCTGATGTATTTTTTCTCACCTTCTCTCTCCTCTTTTTAATTTCTTTCATTTGCTGATTTGGGCTCAATAGGCCCAATTGTCCAAGCCCACATATGGGCTGGACCCAACAGTAACAAGCCACAGCAGCCCTCTGTCGCAGCAGCTTTCTCTGCATCTGTTGCTGCCACTTCCCTCTGCATTGAGGCCGATGGAGCTCTTCCACTATATGCCTAATCACTGCATATTTCTCGCAGATTTCTCCCGCTGAAGTTTCCTTGAGCATCGCTGCAGCTTCCTCATCGCTGCAGCTTCCGCTACAACCGTAGCCGCTGCATCGCTGCAGATTTCTCACAGATTTCTCCCGTTGCAGTTTCCTTGAGCATCGCTGCAGCTTCCTCATCTTCCGCAGCTTCCTTATTGCTGTAGCTTCTGCCGCAGCCGTAGCCGCTACATCTCACTTCCCTCTATCGCAGCCGCAGAGATCTGCAGCAACTACAGCAGCAACTACTCTTCTCACTCATTTCCTCCATCTTCCATGAAGTACTGCTCTCCCATTTCCTCCACCTTTTGTGAAGTACTACTGTAGAAAAAAAAGGGGGGGCTGCGATGTCTTCATTATCTTCTTCTGATATTCCAATTCCTATTTCTCCAGAGAATCACAATTCTTCTCCTATAGGGCTTATCTCCATCAATGCTGCCACGCTAATCCTTTTCAAGTTATCAAAGGGTGGCAACTATTCGTCCTGGCGGGCTCAATTTTCTAATCTTTTATTTGGATACTACTTGCTAGGCTACGTTGACGACTCCTTCAGTTGTCCGCTAGCCATGCTCAATATTCCCGGAGAACCTAGTCCAGTACCTAATCCAGCTCATAAACTGTGGCTGCGTCAAGATCATCTCATCCTCCAAGTTATTCAAGCCTCAGTTGCTAGATTCGTCGCTCCATTGATTTCTGCATATGTGACTGCTGTCGATGTGTAGTCTAAACTACAAACAACCTTAGCGAATCATTCACGTACTCACAAGCTCAGTCATCTATCCAAGTTGATGGTGACCAAATAAGAGGAAAGTACTATCACTGATTATCTACAAAAAATCAAAGTTATCATCGATAACTTGGCTTTGATAGGTCATTCCCTATATGACGAGGAGATCATCATCCATACCCTAAATGGTCTTGGAGACGACTATAAGGAATTGGCAGTTGTAATTCGGGCACGCGACTCATCAGTCTCATTTGAAGAACTCTATGATAAGTTGACTGACTATGAAATGTATTTGAAGCGTGCGGACAAACTACCCGGACTATCTATCATAGCTCAAGTCAGTTATAAGTCTAAGAGGAAGAACACTCGGTATACTCCGAACATCTCCAAATGTATTCTTGATCCTATGGGTCCCATGAAACACCCCCTTTATTCTCCTAATCATAACTTCTCGCAAAGTGGCAACTCCAATACTCGGTCGCCTTGGCATCCTGCCCCTTCAAGCTAACAACGACGGGTCGTCTACCACTATGTGATAAAATCGGACACTCCGCTAAAGTTTGTCGGTCTCGACCCTGCTTTCTTGCTCCGTCACACTGGCTTCAGGCAAATCTCCTAACTACTCTAACAACTAGCCAACCCAACTGGATTGTGGACTTTGGAGCCTCCCATCACATCACCTTTAATCTTCAGAATTTATCTCTCCACAATCCCTATAGTGGCGATGAAGATATCATCATCGGCGACGGTAAAGGCCTTCCTATAACTCATACTGGTTCCACAACGCTTACTTCTGATACTACCACATTTACACTCGATGATGTTTTATGTGCCCCTAATATTGAACACAACCTTATTTCTATTTCTCAATTTTGTAAAAATAACAATACTTCAATTGAATTCTTTCCTGATTCCTTTCTTGTTAAGGACTTGAGCACGGGGGCATCCTTGGTCCAGGGCCTGAATAGAGGTAACATTTATGAATGATCGTCAGCTCCATAAATAATCCAGCCTACTGTTTATTCTTTCGTTGTGGCTCCAGTTGATGTGTGGCATCATCGTCTTGGTCATCCCTCGTCCCTTATTCAGCAAAAATTACTTTCTCGTTTCTCTCTTCCTATTTTTAAATTGCATAGTTTTATATCACATTGTGATGCATGTCTTAGTAATAAAAGTCATCACAGCCATTTGGCTTATCTTCCATTTCCACCTCTAAACCATTTGAAATTATTTATACAGATGTTTGGGGCCCTGCTCCAATCTTGTCTTTTGATAAATTTAGATTTTATGTTATTTTTGTAGATCACTTCACTAAGTTCACATGGTTATATCCTCTTTGCCATAAATATGATGTTTCAACCATCTTTCCAACTTTTCGAAAGTTGGCTGAAACCACTTTCAGTCTACCATCAAAATGGTTTACTCTGATGGTGGTGGTGAATATCAAGCCCTAGCATCTTATCTCTTAACTTGTGGTATCCAACACCTCAAATCTCCCCCGCATACTCCTCAACTTGTTGCTCCGCTGAACACAAACATTGGCATATAATAGAAACTGGGCTCACACTTCTCCATCAGGCCTCCATGTCTTCAAACTTTTGGACGATAACTTTTTAAACTGTCGTCTACCATATTAATAGAATGCCTACGCCAGTTCTACAATATCAGTCCCCCTTCGACACACTATTTCACAAACCCCCAAACCTTCATAAACTCAAAGTATTTGGTTGTCTATATTACCCATGGTTGCATCCCTATGCCTCTCATATATTAACATCACGATCTAATTCTTGCATTTTTATAGGTTACTCTATTGAACATAATGCTTTCCGCTACTATAATCTCCACACTCACAAAATTTTTATATCACGTCATGTTATTTTTGTTGAATCTGTCTTCACTTTTCAAAACCATACCTCTCCTACCATGTAGACCACCTCATTAGCCATTCCTCATTAGAGTATATCTCCAATCCAACTAGACGAGCCTCCCATGACATCGTCCAGTTTTGATCCACACTATTCCACTCCTCCGGTTCAGCAATTGCCCATTTCCTCCATTCCTACTTCACTTTCTTTCTTCTCCAACTATTGGGGTACTTGGTTCAGGATCACAATCGTTATCTTTAACTCCTTAGCCAAGTGACGCTAATGTATCTCCACCTAACTTGGCCAGTGTCAATGACTCTCAACCGCTTCCTCCAACAACACAACCTCACAGTCCCATAATCTCCAACCATCCTATGACCAGACGCTCTAAGAGTGGTATTTTCAAACCGCATCAGATCCTTGATCTTTATACTATCATGGATTCCTCATCCACCACTGTTGAACCCACCACCTTCACTCAAGCCAAAAAATCTTCGCATTGGTGTACCGCCATGTGTGAGGAATATAATGCCCTCCTCCATAACTCAACATGGGATCTAGTACACTTTCATCATACACAAAACATTATTGGGTATAAGTGGGTTTTTCGAGTTAAGCAGAACCCCAATGGCTCTATTGCCCGATATAAGGTATGCCTCGTTGCCAAAGGGTTTCATCAAAGACCTAGAGTTGATTTCACTAAGACATTTAGTCCCGTTGTTAAGCCTACTAAGGGCTAGCAATTATGCTAATTGGATGTTAATAATGCCTTTTATAGGGGACTCTAACTGAAGATGTTTTATGCAACAACCTGCTGGTTTCACTCATCCTTAGTATCCAAGGAATGTCTGCAAACTTCAAAAAGCTATTTATGGACTTTGTCAGGCTCCAAGAGCTTGGTACACTAAACTTGGCTCTTTTCTGACTTCAGTTGGTTTTCTCAACTCTAAATCTGATTCCTCGTTATTTTTGAGACAACACCATAGCGACACAATATATATTTTGGTATATGTGGATGACATCATTGTCACAGGCAACAACCCCATAGAAATCCAAGCGTTTATCAAACAGTTGACAGATCTATTCTTGCTCAAAGATCTAGGACCCCTGAACTACTTTTTGAGTGTCGAGGCTTCATTCACATCTTCCGGTCTCTTTCTGTCACAAAGAAAGTACATTCAAGATTTATTATCCAAAACAAACATGCAAAACACAAATGTGGTTACAACTCCTCTATCTGTTAGTGGCTCTCTCAAATTATCTGATGGAAGTCCTACTACGAAACCCACTCAATACCGACAAGTCGTTGGTTCCCTACAGTACTTAGCTCTCACCCGTTCTCATTTGCAGTCAACAAATTATCATAGTTTATGTAGAGGCTATCTACTATACACTATTCTGCGGTCAAACAAATCCTATGATATCTTAAGGGGACCCTTAATCATGGTGTCTTTCTTTGTAAATACTCTCCACTTTAGCTTCATGCATTTACTGATGCTGATTGGGCAAACAACTTTGATGATCAAATATCCACATCGGGATATATTATCTTCCTTGGCGCTAATCCAATCAATTGGAGTTCTAAGAAGCAAAAGACAGTCGCACGATTTACAATTGAAGCTGAATACTGTACCATCATCATTGCCACTGTAGAACTCAATTGGGTCACAAATCTGCTCAAAGAACTCAACATCAACTCCATTCCTACAATATATTGTGACAATGTCGGAGCTACCTATCTGTGCGCTTAATCCAGTGTTCTACTCCAGCATAAAACATATTGCTATCGACTTCCATTTTGTGCGAGATCAAGTTATCCGCCGTCAACTACGAGTATCTCGTGTCCATTGGGCTGATAAGTTAGTCGACTCACTTATGAAGCCTCTCGCTCATCACCTTTTTACATTACATCGATCCAAGATTGGTGTCCTTGATAGGAGCATCATCTTGCGGGGGCATAATAGCAGATAAGATTTTCCTAACTATATAAGGAAATCTCTCTAGAGGAAAATCCTCTAATCTGTTGAGGAAAATCCTCCCTCCTAACCTGTATAAATAGGAGAGGGACATGTGAATGCAATCAAGCTTGTTTAGTAATTTTTTTCTCTATTCTTTTATTTCTAACAAGATCGACCCCAACAAATTGCCTCCCTTATGGATCTCCTACGTCGGTTTGCCACGTCAGCACTCTGACATCAATACAAACAAAAACACAAGGATGAACCTGCACCTTCGGTAGTGAACCAACCATGTCGACTCACCAGTCGACAATACTCATGAAACCATCAAAGGATATAAGATATTTGTATATTACACTACTTACAAAAGATTACATCTGGGGGTTTGTTTGACAATAAACCACTCTGATGATCAAATTAGCATGTACCTCCTGCGTCTAAAACCCATGAGTGTGTTTGTTCTGTAAGTTTCATCCTCTCTGTGGTCTTTGTCTATTGAAATTTTTATTATAATTTATTTTTTCTCTTCATTTTGATGAACCTCTATCTCTCCCAAGGAATTCACTTAAGTTGCTCTCTTATTCTTTGTGATTGGTTGTTTGATTTACCCTTTATGTTTTCGGAACCAATAAATTTTTTATTAAAATATAATCTCCACAGTTTTATTTTAAAAGTTAGATCAACCCTTATTAGAGATTTAAACCCAAATCAGAGAGCTTAATTGTACGCTTGCTTGTTCGAGCCTTTCAGAACAAGTTCGGCACGACCCCCATCCGAGGTTGCAAAGCCATCCATGAATAATGTACATGTTGGTGGGATATAGTTGTTGATCTCAAGCAAAGGGTGAGATAGTTCCAAAATAAAGTCCAATAACCCCTGTGCCTTTATTGCAGTCCTCGAAACATATCGGATTTCAAACTCATCCAACTCTACTGACCACCTCAGTAGTCAACCCGAGACATCAAATGGAAAGAGGACCTATCTGAGTGATTGGTTGTTAATCGCTTACACAGCATGCACTTGAAAATAGGAATGAAGCTTCCTTACAACCTAGGTGGCAATGAGGTAAAGGCTTAGAGTTTCATCCGAGGTAGAGGAAGTGAGATGTGGCAATTAGGCAAGGTGGACTTTTAGCCTTTCAAAAGCCTCATGATACTCTTCTATCCGTAGGAAGTCCTTTAGATTCTTTAATGCCTGAAAAAAAGGCAGATACCTATCACCCGATTGGGATAAGAATTGGCTAAGCACTGTTATTCACCCTATTAACTATTGGACTTCCCTTACTGACCGAGGTGGTGGCACATCTCTAATATGGCTTTCACATTCTTGGGGTTTATATTTATTCCCCTTTGGTGCATAATAAATCTGAGAAACTTTCCCAAGTTGACTCCGGAAGCACATTTAGTTAGATTGTGGCACATGTTGAAGTTCTTTGGGACTAAAAATGTTTCCGTTAAGTCTATCAAATGCAATTCGATTGTCCAACTTTTTACTATCATGTCATCTACATACACTTCAATGTTTCTTCCGATCTTGTGTTTTAATATCTTGTTCACCATTCTTTGGTATATCACCTCCATATTTTTTAACCTGAATAGCATGACTCGATAGCAAAATATGTCTCATTCAGTGAAAAAGAAAGTGTGTTAACGATCCTCTCATGCCATTCTGATTTGGTTATAAATCGAGAATGCTTCCATAAAAATGGGGAGCTTATGACCATGGGTAGAATTAACAACTTAATCAATCTAAGGAAGTCGATAGCTATCATTTGGACATGCTTTGTTGAGATTGGTATAATCAACACACATCCTCCTATTTTCATTGGACGTTTGAATGAGTATAACATTAGCAAACCATTGGGGGTTCTGCATCTCAACAATAAACCGAACTCTTGACAACTTAACTACCTCTCAGTGATCACGTAAATACCTTATTGTTCTCCCAAAGGAAGTTAATGAGTTGCACTTGTCTCTCTTTAGGAAGTGTCATTTCGACCTTGACAACTTGATCAATTCTGGCCTTATCTAGGGTTGCCTCAATCAGTGGCTCCATCGGTTTAGGATGTGAGGTGGACTTGGCGAAGCCTTTATTGTCTATAGGTGGCGTTTTAGAACGAGCCTTCTTCGATAGAGAGATCACCGTCAAATAGAACTAGCATGACTCCCTTGGATTGCTTCTTAGCTCCCTAATGCCAATTCCCATTAAAAACTTCATTACTACGTTATAGATTGACACCACCACCCTTAGGCTATTCAACGTAGATCGGTCTATGGTTGCGTTGTATGTTGAGGGGATATCTACCACCATAAATATAGCCAACATCGTTTTGGAATAATGCTCATCTCCGAATATGATATGCAGATTCATGATCCTAAGGTGGGAGACAGAATCACTCATAAATTCCGTTAGTAAAGAAATCAGAGGGGTATAGTTGTTAGTCAAGAGCTTAAGTTTTCAGAAAGTATCAAAGTAGAGGATATCGATAGAGCTACCTATGTCAATCATGACCCTATTCAAGAGAACTTCAACACCGTATGGTAAGTCGACACCATTGCCCTTAGTCTATTCGGCATGGATCAACCTATGATTGCATTGTATGCTAAATAGATATCCACCATCATGAATCTAGCTCGCATCATTTTGGAGTAATGCTCATCTCCAAATATGACATGCAAGTTTATGGTCGCAAGAGGGGAGATAAAATCGCTCTTGAATCCCATAAATGAAGAATTCATAGGGTTATGGTTATTAGTCGAGAACCCGAGTTTTTTGAAAGCATCAAAGTAGAGGATATCGGTAGATCTACGTGTGATGACCATGATCCTATTCATCAAAGCATTGATCATCCTTATCGAAACTTACGACATCATCGAGGTTCAGGCCAAGGTTCTCTATCTCTTCCTTCTTGAAGTTTATCTCTAGGTCATCCTTTATCCTTAGGCTCTTTTTAATTGTAGTAAGCTTTACAACTTGAGAAGCTATCTCACCCTAATTCAGGTCCACCAATGATGATGTCAATTTATCTCTTCATGACTCCTAAAGTCGGGGTGTGGGTTTCCAATTTTTTGGATGAACCGATCATAATGTCCCTAGCATATAAATTATTCAATATATGATCTTTCAAGTTACAACAATCCTCCATGTTATAGTCATAATCTCGGTGGAACTCGTAGTATTTGGAACCATCTCTTTTCGCTAATGGAGTCTTCATTGGGTGAGAGTCTTTTAAGAGCCCTTTCTCTTTTATCTATAGAAAAACTTTAGTTCTAAACAAATTTAAGGGGGTTAGCTCATACTTTGGGTGAGGTAACTGAGGTCATTCGTTCCTCCTTTGCCGTGGTGACCTCTGGGTTAGAGTGGATTATAGTTGCTCCTACTTTGGCATCTTGCCAAACTCCTCACGCTTACTAGAGACCATTGTCTTGGTAGCAATTTATTGATTAGTCCTCAGAAGTACCTTTGGTATCATTACTGGTGGCCTTTTCACTAATGACTAGAAGAGATGAGAGGGCTTGATCTCCATCATAAGGTCTTTTTTATGAGCAATGGATGGGCATCCACTATATCTCAAAATTCATTAGTGAAGCATGTGGCAAATTCTATAAGCAACTCTTCCTTCCCTTGTTTGAGTCCAAGAAGCATTGTTGCTAATGGTCTTGGGAGCACATTTCCAAGAAAGTGAAGTTCAAATTTAAACCAATGAAAAGCAACTTCAGGCGAGCATATCATTCTTGTGCTGGACATCTTAATATGATTGAGAATGTGTGACACATCAGGGCATCCAAAGTATCATACAACTATATATGAGCATGAAAAGTTATAATGTGCTCCATCAAGTCGATAATGCCATCGATTGCCTCTAATGACGGGAGGTGAAAGTTTGTTGGAATCGACATTTTCTTAGATTTTCTAGGTGAATAGCAATCAACCTAAGTTGGGGTTGACCAACACTTCTCATTTGGATTATTTAAACTCTTGTTACATCTCCTCTAAACATCAATCCATTTACCATAGTTGGATCTATAGGGAATCTATTAGGAACAAGTCAGCACTAAGAGGGTGGGGTGAATTAGTGTAGCGGTAAAAATTACGTCGGTTACAAAAATTTCATTTTGTATGAAAAAACAGATTTCGGAAATGCTTAACTATGAAAGCAATAAGAAGAGCGTAATAAGTAATGAGAAGGCAGTTTGTAGTTTAAAGTAAATTATAAAAATGAAAGGCAAACTAGAGTTTTATAGTAGTTCGATCGTTATGACCTACATCCACTCCGTCGATTCCTCTTCCGTCGAGACCACCGGTATCCACTATCGGTCATCCTTCAATAGACAATGACCAACTACCGTTTACAACTCGATTCTCCTTTTACCGGGTTTAGGAGATAACTCTTACACCCCTACTTACTCCTCTCTCAAACTATTCCAACACTTAGAACTTTGAGAGTAGTTTCACACACAATTGCAATAGAGTTTTCTTTCTTTTTGCTCTTAGTTGTGTGTTATTTAACTAGGGATGAGAGGGGTATTTATAGGCTTCAAGTTGATTCAAACTTAGAGCCTAAAAATATCTCATCCCAGGTTTCCTAGGTACCGGTGGTCCCAACGCCGTTCCTGGGCAGTACCACCGCTGGCAGCATTTATTGCCAAAGGTACCACCGCCCAGAATTCCTAGGGTGTTGTTCCCCAGGCGGTGCCACCGCCAGCCAAGCTTTTAGCACCCTAGTTAGGCCTTGAATCCAGCCCAAACCAGCCAAACATTGGGCCTAGTTGGCCCCTAATAGAGTTGATGGGATTATCTTCCAATCCCAACAATAATTATATACTAACTATGATTCCTAAGACATATTCTAAGTAAAATAAGTCTGGTTTCTTCCGACGATCTTTCGACGAACTTCTGACGATCTCTAAGCAATGTTCAAGCGGACTCCCGGCAAGCTCCTAGACTTCACGATGATCATCTTGGCTAGTTCCGACGAGCTTCTTTGGTAAGCTCCTAGACTTCTCGGTTGGTTCCAACAGAACTTTCAACGAACGTCCGGACTTCCGATGAACTCTTGAACTCTCAATGAAATCGCGTTCTTGATTCCGGGACTTCATTTTGCTTTATATCTTGCTATCGTAGTTAATCCTGCACACATAAAAACACACTTTGATCTAGATAATTATTACTAAGCATGAATCATGTTGTTCGGCATGTCATTGGTCCATCGACGCCTCGTCCGATTCTTCGGCTCATCGTCCTCTCTTGCGGCCTATTGCTCAATCGACCAGTTGACCTCCGCAACTCCGATAGCCTTGGCACAATATCTGCTCTTATTGGCCCGATGCCCGAATCTATGGCTCGAAGCCTTCTGTCGATACGTCGACCGATCCTCCGACCCGACGTCCAATCTTCTGACATGTTTTCCTCCAGCCCAATATGATTCTTCCTGCTTTAATTGTCTCTCCCTGATCGAAGCATCCTGAATCACTCAAAACGTAGATCAAATCATAAACACTTATCAATTATTTCATCATCAAAATTCAAGATTCAACAAAATCCTCTAATAAATCCATTGACTAGGTCTCAAATTTAGGCATGGTAGAGTAGCGATGTGCTTCACAAAATTTCATAATTGGGGAGTAAAGTGCCCCTTCAACTAGTGGTTTAATGGTTCTCAGGTGCTCCTAGGATATCGACACCACATTAGGTGTAGGAACCTCGATGGGTGTCAACGCCGGTAGCGATTGAGCCAGTGACTATGGTTGAGCTAGTAGTATCGTTTATTGGGATAACTAGGACAAAAGTGGAGCCATATATCATGCTCGTTAGCATCTACATATGCTAGATGAGGTTTTCAAGAACACCTTGATGGGGATAAGAAGGTGGCTCGAGGTCATCCCCAAGGCTTAAAGGCCTAGGCCAATGAATAGACGCCAGCACCACATCAACATTTGCTTCGAGGTGGATATGTCCATGTACGAAAAGAGTAGTTGTTGCCCCTCTCGGATGAAAGTGCCATAGGTCAAGGGCAAAGCCTCTTTTCTTGAAAGTTCATTGAGAGAGTTGATGGGCACGAGTACTTGTAATATCGACCCCTTCTTCTAGTACCAAAATGATGAGGAAAGATGTAGTTGATATCCCAATCAACCCGACATGTTCTGGACCCATATACATAGGTTTGCCCAAAGTGCCTTATGGTGGAAACACCAAGATCCCGTATTGCCACTTACATGAAGACTGAGATCTAAAGAGGTTTCTTGATCCGGTCCCTCTGAAGCCCAAGTTAGTAATCCAAGGGGTATGAGTATAGACATGAGTAGTCAGAAAAGGTAAGCCCCATTTTCATTTTAGTGGAAACGAGCTTTTATACCTAATCGTAAAGGGATAATATATTTTTATGAAATATTCTTTGAGGAGGTAGTCTTTAACCACCTCTAATAGCCTCTCTATGGCCTTTTGTCCATGTGGGCCACAAGGGAGAGTGCGTAAACCATAATTATCTATTTTGGACCATTGCCTATGTGGACATAGGGTGACCTTGTCTTCTCCTTCGATCGTGGACACCATATGGTGGTTGCATGTTGGATGACGATTAGCTGATGGTATACTATTTTTCACTAATGACAATGAGAATACTCTCAGGAAAGATGCGGGAGGCAAGGTCCATGGTGACGAGGTTGGCATTGTGGAGAATTAGGTGGCTGCGCACCTCTTTAGCATCTCTCATCTCCCCCTTCCATTCTCTCTTTTGCCTTTCTCCAAACTTGTGATCGACTCACCGGCAATAAGAAGGAGCCTTGTGAATATTTCATGACAACTCATGGATGATTTTTTTTTGCAAAAGGTAAGAACACCTTCAGTATCTAGGGTCACAGATCGACCGTAGACTGCATTCAATTAGCTGTTTGCTCTCCAATTGGGCACGACAATCACTCATTCTTAAGGCCATAGAATCGAACAAAAAAAGGAGGCCAGCTATCCATTCCTAGTTCAACTATAGTTGGAAGAGGGTAATTATTGTTATTTGTGGCCTCTATGGTAGATTAAGTCAAGAGGCATCAGAGGCGATAATTTACCCAATCAGAGATGTGATGGACAAGTTTTTCCTCTTCACTCTTGCTTTATTTTATTTGCGATCGGTTGGACTAAATTATAGAAATGTTGATCGAATTACTCACCCAAAAATTTAATTAAGATATTTTCCTTTTTTAAATTGATAATTTATTTATTTACCTATTATAATTACATCTCTAAGGAAAGGGTGTGATGATTTTGTATTTCCTCCGTTCAAACATTACGTGCAGTTCAAATCAAGTAGATATTGCCCATTATGCTTGTTTTTCTATGTTATTACTCACATTTAAATACTTCCTTCACATACTACACATTTATATGAACGAAGGATCAAGAGGAAGAAGAAGAAGAAGAAGCTAAGGGTTAGGGTGCATGTCGCCGGAGCAACTGAGGATGAGAACTGTTATAGCGCTAATCCTTCTGCTTACCTTCGGTACGCGTGAAACCAAACTATTTCTCTTTCTACTTACTTTTTTGCTTCTCTCATCTCTGATTCCATAATAATATATTCTAAAGAGTTATACTAATAATCGACCATACCAAGGTTCGCCATACCGATGTGTACCGCCCGGTACGGGCGGTACGTACCGGTCCGAGAGGCGACCGGTACGCGGACCGCCCTCTACCGGGCGGTACACCAAAAAAAGTATATATCGGGCGGTAACGGTCGAAATTTCGACCGTTACCGCCCGGTACCATTCGGTAACGGTCGATTTCGACCGTTACCGCCCGATACCACTCGGTAACGGTCGAAATCGACCGGTACCACTCGGTAACGGTCGAAATCGACCGTTACCACATTGTAGCAGTGCTACAGTGCTCCAACGGTCAAATTGACCGTTGGAGCCCTTTCTCCTCCTATTTAAACTAATCTTCTCTCCCCTATTTCATTATACTCTCTTAAACTCTCTCTCAAACATTTCTTTTCTCTCATAAACTCTATAAAACAACGATTTGTGAATTCAATCGAGGTAAATTTGGGAAGATTAAGAGGAAGAACTTTCTAATCAAGAGGTATGTATTCGTTTTCTTTAATTAGAGAGTAATTAAGTTATTTAATGCTGCGATTAGTTATTTTAATGATGATTTAATCGAAATTTGTTTGATTTTATATCAATTTAATGTCTTTAATACCTATTAGGGTATTTGTCATGTTTATAGTGGTGAAAGAGAAGTAAATGATTAGTGTAGATAAATGATAAGTTTATCATAATTTGAATTTTGAATCATATTGGATTAAAATTACATATTTAATGTTTCTTTTATGTGTTTAACATATATATGATGGTAAAATAAGTTTAATTATGTTTTATTAAAGTTATTTAATACTGTAATTAGTTATTTTTACGATGATTTAATCAAAATTTATTCGATTTTATGTGAATCCAATATCTTTAATATCTATTAGAGTATTTGCCATGTTTATAATGTTGAAAGAGAAATAATTAGTGAAAAATTAACTATATTAATCACATAATTAGTGTATCTAATGATTTTAATACTTCTTTTATGCACGTAACATATTTATGATAATAAAATATGATTAGTTATGTTTTAATAAAATTACTTAATATTGTGATTAGTGATTTATGATCGATATTTGGTCAATTTAATATGTTTATACTTTATAGTTTATTTGATTTAAATTTGATATGATCATGGCACCAAAGGAACAGTCACACAATGATGCATGGGTTCATGCCCGAAAGCTAGATGGAAACCGTCATCATTGGCAATGTATTTATTGTGACTACATTGGTAAAGGTGGAGGAATAACTCGAGTAAAAATGCATTTGGCTGGTGGGTATCCTGACGTTGCAAAATGCAAGAAGGTTCCAACGGAGATCCGTAAATTATTTCAAAGCAAGATGAAACAAGCAAAGGAAGATGCATTAAAAAAGAAGGCAAGAGTTGAGGAAGAATATCATAGGGCTACACAGGAACCAGTTTATGATCAGTATGAGGGTTGCGGCGATGAAGTCGACCCGGATCTCACAGTTGGGATTCGTGCATCATTGGAGCATCAGCATACGGTCGATGAAGCAATGAGGCATCGACGACCTGACTCACAATTAGAGCATGGTAGTGGTAGTGGAATCCAGAGGTCATGGGATCAATTTCATGATTGGGTCCAACAAACGTATCATATTGATATGTATCAGATCGAGGACCCCGATCCACCACCCGTGGAGGCTCGTCATTCGTTTTGGTGGTAGAATTAACAATCAGGTATATCTAGATATATGATTATTTAATTCATTTGAATTTTAGAGTTTATATTGTAACAAAATAGTCTAACAATTCAACTGATTTTTCTATAGATATTTCAATCTATAACGAGCTGAAATACGAACCTCGAACAAGACTACCTCAAAGCCCGAAAAAGATATGTGATGCTATTTTTATCTAATTTACATTGATTTTGCTAAACTTATACTATTACTATATTTATTTGTAACTTGAAAACTCTATCCTAACTTTTTTTTTAATTTTCAGGTATTTTCGGAGGGATAAATCGGTGAAATTAAGTGTACCGAGCGGTACACCTCGGTATACCGCTCGGTACGCCGTACCGTACCGTACCGAGCCGGCGTCGAAATGCCGGTACGGTACGGTTCGGCGAACCTTGGACCATACAATCTTATTCAAACTTAAGCTTTATCTAATATGCTAGATATTTTTTTTTTTCAACCAAATATTTGTCATATTTGGTTTGATGAAAATATGTGCAACTTACTTGAAACATTAGAATCACACGTACTCAAATCCCTATATACTTATTTAGATTATGATACATATTTTCTTGTATCAGGTACAACCTTGATGTGTGTTAGTGGTTTGCGTGCAACGGTGACGTCTTCGTCCTCCTCCTCTTCCTCCAAATCGACAAATCGGATAGGAAACGAGTGCAGCATGGATGACATCGTGTTGCACCAAGACGCGACGCCGCCGCTGCCCAGTGGGATCCCAACGTACACGGTGAATGTGCAGAATCTTTGCCCGTTGAAAGACGGGTGTGCCATGGGCCAAATCCACCTAAGCTGCGGCAAGTTTAGCAGCGCTCGCCAAATCAACCCCCGCATCTTCCGCCGCCTCAGCATCAACGACTGCCTCCTCAACGACGGCCGCCCCCTCCGCCCGGGCGAAACCATCTCTTTCCAGTACGCCAACTCCTTCTCTTACCCCATGGCTGTTTCCAGCGCCACCTGCGTCCCCTCAGCCTAAACCTCTACCTTCACCTGCTTTCATTACCAGACACTCAATTTTGGAGTTATTGTTGGTAGATATGGCTGAAATATACGCTTTTAATTTCCGCTTCTTTGATAGTGCACTAACGCACCTTTAGCTGTGGTGAGTGGTCAGAGCAAGTGCGTCATTCGCTGGATGACAGAATTGAGAGCATTGTTTTACGATGGGAAGATCATTAAACACGTCCAATTCAAAGCAGAATATTTAAAGGACATCGTAATTGGAACTAAAATTAGAGTAGTCAAGAAATGTTATTGCACTTGTCCTTCCGATTCCAGCTTCTTCGTTTTAGTGCATTTTAATTCTAATGATACACTGAGCGAGCAAGCTTTGAATCATCAACACCGTCTGAAGTACTTAAGGATGTGTGAATTTGAAGATCTTACATGAAGCTTCTGAGATGAGCAGGTTAGGTAGTAACCCATCTGGTCAAGTGAAGCTTCAGCTGCCTCAAAGACACGATGTGATTAGAATGCACAGTTGTTGTCAACTTAAGGTCGATTTGAGGACATTTAGAAGATGAGACCATGTTAAAGATATCTCGAATATTCAATCAACATGAAATAGTTATCTTAGGGCATAGTCAAGTTAGAGCAAGATCTAGCTTTAGGCATACATTTCACAAGGTGGTTGTCTATTCCTTGCAATTGTTCGTGCAACGTCGGACTCATCACTTGAAATGTGCTTCATGTTAAGGTAGAGGTTAAGGTAAAATTAAATTGGCTTCTTGTGGAAGCAGTTGCAGCACCAGGTCGGTTGGTTGAATGACCTACTTGGAATTGGAGTTCCTTGTAACCTTCAGAATCGTAGACGCATGTATATCATATCCCACTTCATGCAAAAGACTGTGTCAAGTTTATCTAACAAAACTCCTCCATCGATCATGGTAGTATGAATCTATAGGTATTTAAAACCTGTAAGTATCTGTTTAATAAGTTTGGAATGAAAACATATCTTAGAAAATTGTTTTATATATTGTTGTTCTTATAACCATTGGTTAGTTAATAAGGGAATATTTCCTTTAGATGATCTACTAATGTAAAGTTCTTCATCGACTCCGATCCATTGACATGAGATGTCCAATAGGTGCTAATTTAATTTCATATGTCAAGTCTCAATTAGCCAAAAATAATAGATTTTTGGCCAATTGATTTTGTAAATCTTTGATAGAAAATTAAGGGATTGAAGATGTCATTCAAACAAGGAAGATTTCATTAATGGAACCTAGACAATCATGGGAGGCTTCGAAGTTAATCCAATATTAGATTTTTGTTTAAGAATGAAATCCTTTTACTATTGTCCATATTTGGTTCCTCCTTTGGAATCTAATCACATCCAAGATCTAATCAAATATGATGAACTGAGACAGTATTTTGTAAATACATAAGTCACCAATGGGAACCAGAGTCTCACTAAGCTAGCTAATTTACCCAATGTTCAATTAAATTGACCCTTATAAATACCTCGATGGAGAGGGAAATAGAGATTGAAACCCATTTAGTCTCTAGCGTGCATGCTTCTTGACCATGATCAATCCTTTCCCGAGCACCTTAAAGGTTTGGTCTTCACTCGAAATCCTCTATTTTTTCTTGTTTGAAGTTTCTTATGGTAGTTATCTCAACTTTGTGAGCTCCGATTGGAGGCATGGAGATTGTGGGTGTTGAAAACTTTTAAATCGATAATAATGAGTTTACATCAAACTAATCGTATGGTTCCTACTAACACTAACCATGTGCCATAGTCCATTCTTTTATTCTTGAACAATTTAGCATGCATAAAACAAGTTCAGATGCCCCTTTTCTCTAAAAAGTGATAATAGTATTTTACCCTATCACCAAAATTCTTGCATTTGTAACGTTAAGCTTTTCTTTTGTTACAATGATTCTTCTCTTTATGATTATTTGTGTTACATATTTTTCATCCTCTCTGTGGTCTTTATCTATTGAAATTTTATTATAATTTATTTTTTATCTTCATTTTGATGAACCTCTATCTCTCCCAAGGAATTCACTTTAAGTTACTCTCTTATTCTTTGTGATTGGTTGTTTGATTTACCCTTTATGTTTTCGGACCTAATAAATTTTTTATTAAGATATAATCTCCATAGTTTTTATTTTGAAAGTTAGATCAACCCTTATTAGAGATTTGAACCCAAATCAGAGAGATTAATTGTACGCTCGCTTGTTCGAGCCTTTCAGAACAAGTTTCACACGGCCCCCATCCGAGGTTGCATAGCCATCCATGAATAATGTCCATGCTGGTGGGATATAGTTGTTGATCTCAAGCAAAGGGTGAGATAGTTCCAAAATAAAGTCCAATAACCCCTGTGCCTTTATTGCAGTCCTCGAAACATATCGGATTTCAAACTCATCCAACTCTACTGACCACCTCAATAGTCAACCCGAGACATCAAACGGAAAGAGGACCTATCTGAGTGATTGGTCGGTATTCGCTTACACAGCATGCACTTGAAAATAGGAATGAAGCTTCCTTACCACCTAGGTGGCAATGAGGTAAAGGCTTAGAGTTTCATCCGAGGTTGAGGAAGTGAGATGTGGCAATTAGGCAAGGTGGACTTTTAGCCTTTCAAAAGCCTCATGATACTCTTCTATCCGTAGGAAGTCCTTTAGATTCTTTAATGGTTGAAAAAAAGGCAAATACCTATCACCCGATTAGTTTAAGAATTGGCTAAGCACTGTTATTCACCCTATTAACTATTGGACTTCCCTTACTGACCGAGGTGGTGGCACATCTCTAATATGGCTTTCACATTCTTGGGGTTTATATTTATTCCCCTTTGGTGCATAATAAATCTGAGGAACTTTCCCAAGTTGACTCCGGAAGCACATTTAGTTAGATTGTGGCACAAGTTGAAGTTCTTTGGGACTTCAAATGTTTCTGTTAAGTCTGTCAAATGCAATTCGATTGTCCAACTTTTTACTATCATGTCAACTACATACACTTCAATGTTTCTTCCGATCTTGTGTTTTAATATCTTGTTCACCATTCTTTGGTACATCACCTCCACATTTTTTTAACCTGAATAGCATGACTCGGAAGCAAAATATGTCTCATTCGGTGAAAAAGAAAGTGTGTTAAGGATCCTCTCATGCCATTCTGATTTGATTATAAATTGAGAATGCTTCCATAAAAATGGGGAGCTTATGACTAGAGGTAGAATTAACAACCTAATCAATCTAAGGAAGTGGATAGCTATCATTTGGATATGCTTGGTTGAAATTGGTATAATCAACACACATCCTCCAATTTTCATTAGACGTTTGAATGAGTATAACATTGGCAAACCATTGGGGGTTCTGCATCTCAATAATAAATCGAACTCCTGATAACTTATCTACTTCATCAGTAATTACCTACTAGTGGTTGGGAGCAAACTTCTAAGGCCTTTGCTTCACTAACTTGCCTTCGAAATAATGTTCAAGTGATGTTGAACTACGTTGGGTCGATTCCTAACATGCCTCTCAGTGATCACTTAAATACCTCGGTGTTCTCCCAAAGAAAGTTGATGAGTTGCACTTGTCTCTCTTTAGGAAGTGTCATTTCGACCTTGACAATTCGATCAATTCTAGCCTTGTCTAGGGCAGCCTCAATCAGCGGCTCCATCGGTTTAGGATGTGAGGTGGACTTGGCGAAGCCTTTAGTGTCTATAGGTGGCGTTTTAGAATGAGCCTTCTTCGATAGAGAGATCACCGTCAGGTAGAACTAGCACGACTCCCTTGGGTTAATTCTTAGCTCCCCAATTCCAATTCCCATTAAAAACTGCATTACTAAGTTAAAGATTGACACCACCACCCTTAGGCTATTTAATGTGGTTCGGTCTATGATTGCGTTGTATATTGAGGGGATATCTACCACCATAAATATAGCCAACATTGTTTTGCTATAATGATCATCTTCGAATATGGCATGCAGATTCACGGTCCTATGGTGGGAGAGAGAATCACTCATAAATTTTGTTAGTAAAGAAATCAGAGGGGTATAGTTGTTAGTCAAGAGCTTGAGTTTTAGAAAGCATCAAAGTAGAGGATATCGATAGAGCTACCTATGTCAATCATGACCCTGTTCACTAGAACTTCAACACCATGTGGTAGGTCGACACCATTGCCCTTAGTCTATTCAGCATGGAATGACCTATGATTGCATTGTATGCTAAATAGATATCCACCACTAGGAATCTAGCTAGCATTATTTTGGAGTAATGCTCATCTCCGAATAAGACATGCAGGTTCATGGTCCCAAGAGGGGAGATAAAATTGGTCATGAATCCCATAAATGAAGAAAACATAGGGTTATGGTTATTAGTCAAGAACCCGAGTTTTTGGGAAGCATCAAAGTAGAGGATATTGGTAGAGCTACATGTGTTGATCATGATCCTATTCACCAAAGAATTGATTATCTTTATTGAAACTATTGAGGCATCATCAAGGTTCAGGTCAAGGTTCTCTATCTCTTCCTTCTTGAAGTTTATCTCTAGGTCAACCTTTATCCTTAGGCTCTTTTCAATGGTGGCATAGACATAAGCTTTACAACTTGAGGAGCTATCTCGCCCTAAGGTAGGTCCACCAACGATGATGTCAATATCTCTCTTCATGACTCTTAAAGCCGGGGTGTGGGTTTCCAACGTTTTTGGATGAACCGATCATAGTGTCTCTGGCATATAAATTCGTCAATATATGATTTTTCAAGTTACAACAATCCTCCATGGCATGGTCATAATCTCGATGGAACTCGCAGTATTTGGAACCATATCTTTTCGCTAATGGAGTCTTCATTGGGTGAGAGTCTTTTAAGAACCCTTTCTCTTTTATCTATAGAAAAACTTCAGTTCTAAACAAATTTACGAGGGTTAGCTCATACCTTGGGTGAGATAACTTGGGTCATTCGTTCCTCCTTTGCCATGGTGACCTCTGGGTTATAGTGGATTATAGTTGCTCCAACTTTGGCATCTTGCCTAACTCCTCACGCTTATTAGAGACCATTGTCTTGGTAGCAATATATTGATTAGTTCTCAAAAGTACCTTTGGTATCATTGCTGGTGGCTTTTCACTAATGAGTAAAAGAGATGAGAGGGCTTGAACCCCATCATAAGGTCTTTTTTATGAGCAATTGATGGGCATCCCCTATATCTCGAAATTCATTAGTGAAGCATGTCACAAAGTCAACAAGCATCTCTTCCTTCCCTTGTTTGAGTCCAAGAAGCATTGCTGTTAATGGTCTTGGGAGCACATTTCCAAGAAAGTGAAGTTTAAATTTAAACCAACAAAAAGCAACTTTAGATGAGCATACAATTGTTGTGCTAGACATCTTAATATGGTTGAGAATGTGTGACTCATCAGGGCATCCAAAGTATCATACAACTATATTTGAGCATGAAAAGTTAAAATGTGCCTCATCAAGTCGATAATGCCATCGAATGCCTCTAATGATGGGAGGTGAAAGTTTGTTGGAATCGACATTTTCTTAGATTTTCTGGGTCAATAGCGATCAACCTAAGTTGGGGTTGACCAACACTTCCCATTTGGATTGTTTAAACTCTCATTACATCTCCTCTAAACATCGATCCATATTTCATAGTTGGATCCATATGGAATCTATTTGGAACAAGTCGGCACTAAGAGGGGGGGTGAATTAGTGCAGCGGTAAAAATTACGTCGGTTATAAAAATTTTATTTTGTACGATAAAACCGATTTAAAAAATGCTTAACTATGATAGCAATAAGAAGAGCATAGCAAGTAATGAGAAGGCCATTTGCAGTTTAATGTAAATTGCACAAATGAAAGGCAAACCATATTTTTATAGTGGTTCGGTTGTCGTGACCTACATCCACTCCGCCGATTCCTCTTCCGTTGAGGCCACCGGCATCTAATATCGGTCTTCTTTTAATAGGTGAAGACCAACCACCTTTTATAACTCGATTCTCCATTTATCGGATTTAGGAGATAACCCTTACACCCCCACTTACTCCTCTCTCAAACTATTCCAACACTTAGAACTTTGAGATGAGTTTCACACACAATTACAATAGAGTTTCCATTCTTTTTGCTCTCAGTTGAACTTATTTCTAAGCATGAATCATGTTGTCCAGCATGTCATTGGTCCATCGACTCTTCACCCAATTCTTCGGCGCATCGTCCTCTCTTGTGGCCTATTGTCCAATCGGCCAGTTGACCTCCGCAACTCCGATATCCTTGGCACAATATTTGCTCTTCTTTGCCCGATGCCCGAATCTATGGCTTGAAGCCTTTTGTCGATATGTCGACCGATCCTCCGGCCTGATGTCTAATCTTTTGATACGTTTTCCTCCAGCCCAACATGATTCTTCTTGCTTTAATTGTCTCTCTCAGATCGAAGAATCCTTGGTACTGACGGTACCACCGCCATTCCTGGGTGGTACCACCATTGGCAGCATTCACTGTTGATAGTACCACCGCCCAGAATTCCTAGGGTGTTGTTCCCCATGCGTTGCCATCGTCGGCCAAGCTTTCAGCACCCTGGTTAGGCCTTGAATCCGACCCAAACCATCACAACTTTGGGCCTAGTTGGCCCCTAATAGAGTTGATGGGATTACCTCCCAATTCCAAATCTAATTAGATGCGAACTATGATTCCTAAGACATATTCTAAGAAAAATAAGTCTGGTTTCTTCTGGCGAACTTCCGACGATCTCTCGGCAATGTTCCGACGGACTCCCGACAAGCTCCTGGACTTCACGATGATCTTTTTGGCAAGTTTCGATGAGCTTCTTTGGCAAACTTCTAGACCTCTCAGTTAGTTCTAGCAGAACTTTCGACGAACGTCTGGACTTCTGACGAACTCTCGAACTCCCAACGAAATCGCATTCTTGACTTCGGGACTTCATTTTGCTTTATGTCTTGCTATCATAGTTAATCTTGCAAACAAAAAAATATACTTCGATCTAGGCAATTATTACTAAGCATGAATCAAGTTGTCCGGTATGTCATTAGTCCATCGACGCTTCACCCAATTCTTCGGCGCATCGTCCTCTCTTGTGGCCTATTGTCCAATTGGCTAGTTGACCTCCGTAACTCCGATATCTTTGGCACAATATCTGCTCTTCTTGGCCCGATGCCCGAATCTATGGCTCGAAGCCTTCTATCGATAAGTCGACCGATTCTTCGGCCCGACGTCTAATCTTCTAACACCTTTTCCTCCGGCCCAATATGATTCTTCCCGCTTTAATTGTCTCTCTCTAATCGACGCATCCTGTCTCACTCAAAACGTAGATCAAATCATAAACGCTTATCAATTGGTTTCATCATCAAAATTCAAGATTCAAAAGAATCCTCTAATAAATCCATTGACTAGGTCTTAAATTTAGGCATGGTAGAGTAGTGGTGTGCTCCACAAAATTTCATAGTTGGGGAGTAAAGTGCCCCTTCAACTGGTGGTTTGATGGTTCTCAGGAGCTCCTAGGATATCGACACCACATTAGGTGCAGGAACCTCGATAGGTGTCGATGTCGGTAGCGATTGAGCCGGTGACTATGGTTGAGCTAGTAGTATCGTTTATTGTGATAACTAGGACATAAGTGGAGCCATATATCATGCTCGTTAGCATCTACATATGCTAGATGAGGTTTTCAAGAACACCTTGATGGAGATAAGAAGGTGGCTCGAGATCATCCCCAAGGCTTAAAGGCCTAGGCCAATGAATAGACGCCAGCACCACATCAACATTTGCTTCGAGGTGGATATGTCCATGTACGAAAAGAGTAGTTGTTGCCCCTCTCGGATGAAAGTGCCATAGGTCAAGGGCAAAGCCTCTTTTCTTGAAAGTTCATTGAGAGAGTTGATGGGCAGGAGTTGTTGTAATATCAGTCCCTTCTTCTAGTGCCAAAATGATGAGAGAAGATGTAGTTGATATCCCAATCAACCCGACATAGTTTGGACCCGTATGCATAGGTTTGGACCCGTTCAAACATTACGTGCAGTTCAAATCAAGTAGATATTGCCCATTATGCTTGTTTTTCTATGTTATTACTCACATTTAAATACTTCCTTCACATACTACACATTTATACGAACGAAGGATCAAGAGGAAGAAGAAGAAGAAGAAGCTAAGGGTTAGGGTGCATGTCGCCGGAGCAGCTGAGGATGAGAACTGTTATATCGCTAATCCTTCTGCTTACCTTCGGTATGCGTGAAACCAAACTATTTCTCTTTCTACTTACTTTTTGCTTCTCTCATCTCTGATTCCATAATAATATATTCTAAAGAGTTATACTAATAATCGACCATACAATCTTATTCAAACTTAAGCTTTATCTAATATGCTAGATATATTTTTTTTTCAACCAAATATTTGTCATATTTGGTTTGATGAAAATATGTGCAACTTACTTGAAACATTAGAATCACACGTACTCAAATCCCTATATACTTATTTAGATTATGATACATATTTTCTTGTATCAGGTACAACCTTGATGTGTGTTAGTGGTTTGCGTGCAACGGTGACGTCTTCGTCCTCCTCCTCTTCCTCCAAATCGACAAATCGGATAGGAAACGAGTGCAGCATGGATGACATCGTGTTGCACCAAGACGCGACGCCGCCGCTGCCCAGTGGGATCCCAACGTACACGGTGAATGTGCAGAATCTTTGCCCGTTGAAAGACGGGTGTGCCATGGGCCAAATCCACCTAAGCTGCGGCAAGTTTAGCAGCGCTCGCCAAATCAACCCCCGCATCTTCCGCCGCCTCAGCATCAACGACTGCCTCCTCAACGACGGCCGCCCCCTCCGCCCGGGCGAAACCATCTCTTTCCAGTACGCCAACTCCTTCTCTTACCCCATGGCTGTTTCCAGCGCCACCTGCGTCCCCTCAGCCTAAACCTCTACCTTCACCTGCTTTCATTACCAGACACTCAATTTTGGAGTTATTGTTGGTAGATATGGCTGAAATATACGCTTTTAATTTCCGCTTCTTTGATAGTGCACTAACGCACCTTTTGCTGTGGTGAGTGGTCAGAGCAAGTGCGTCATTCGCTGGATGACAGCATTGAGAGTATTGTTTTACGATTGGAAGATCATTAAACACGTCCAATTCAAAGCAGAATATTTAAAGGACATCGTAATTGGAACTAAAATTAGAGTAGTCAAGAAATGTTATTGCACTTGTCCTTCCGATTCCAGCTTCTTCGTTTTAGTGCATTTTAATTCTAATGATACACTGAGCGAGCAAGCTTTGAATCATCAACACCGTCTGAAGTGTTGGGGATAGAGGAGCAAGGAAAAACAGAATACTATGATACGAGTAAAAGGAATCCTTTCGACTCAAGAAAACTAAAACTGTTGTAGTATTAAAAGTAGGAGGATTGATAAGAACACTTACAAGATACCAAGTACACACAGACTCTCTATCTATCTGTCTCTTTCGCTCAATACCTTGCTACATGAACTACGGTCCTATTTATAGGACCTAATGACAACCACCCTATAACTACTAGATCATGAGGTGGTTAATGAAACCACCTTATAACTACTGGATCATGATTGAAGTGGTTATTGAAATCATCATCTAACCACTAGATCATGATAACAATCTAGATAGATAACTATGAATCAAATCTCAACACTCCCCCTTGATTCATAGTTGCATATACCAATGCTTTCGAACTGGAAATGATTTGGTGAGGGTATCCGAATATCCGCAACTTGTTCATCCGTTTTATGGCTCCATTTGCCTGAAGTACTCTTCCGATCATCTAAGGCTCCTGCACAATCACTATTAGTGAAACCAAATAATTTGCATTTAAATTTTATTTTGAACACCCATTTTAACCCAATCGCTTTCTTTTCTTTCGGTAGATCCATTAGCTCCCAAGTTTCATTCTTCTCAATTGACTTGATTTCCTTCTTCATTGCTTTTCTCCATTCTTCTTTTTTAACTGTTTCCTCAAAAGTTGTAGGATCTGAAATAAACAACGCAAATGTTGAGTTATAAATTTCTGTCAGTGATCTGAAATTTCTTGGAGGGGTTTCATCTGAGGAATCCGAATTTGAACTACTATTGGGTGAGGTTGACGATGAATTTGTTGGAGCAGGATCTGTCACTTGATTCTGCGGAGTGTCTAGTTCTGCTGGAATCTGCATTTGTGTTTCACCTTTATTGGTCTCCCAATTCCAACTTGCCCTTTCATCAAACATAACATTTCTGTTAATAATAACTTTTCACTAACAGGGTTATATAATCAATATGCTTTAGATTATAAAGAATAACTAATTAAAATGCATTTCTCTGATTTTTCATCAAGCTTGTGATGATTTTGTGAATTCACCAAAGCATAAGCAATACAACCAAAAATTCTTAGATGTTTAACACTTGGTTTCATACCATACCAAGCCTCAAAAGGAGTTCGATTCATAACAGCCTTTGTTGGTGAAATATTCAACAAATAAACTGCTGTTGCAACTGCTTCTGCCCAAACTGATTTGGAAGATGTTTTCCTTTAAGCAAACTTCTTGCCATTTCAACGACAGTCCGATTCTTACGCTCAGCTACACCATTTTGCTCCGGTGTATATGGTGCTGTCAATTCTCTGTGAATACCATTTTCTTCACAAAAAGAATTAAACTCATTAGATAAAAATTCACCATCTCTATCTGTCCGAAGTGTCTTTATATATCTACCACTTTGTCTTTCTACAAGTGCCTTGAATTTTCGAAAATTATCAAATGTTTCAGATTTCAATTTCAAAAAATATACCCAACTCATGCGACTATAATCATCTGTAAACAATAAAAAATATTGACTTCCACCAAATGATTTTGTATTCATAGGTCCACATAAGTCAGCATGAACTAATTCAAGACAATTAGATGCTCTCCATGCTTTTCCAATAGGAAATGATTTTCTACTTTGTTCGCCATAAATACATCCTTCACATACATCAAGTGTATTAATCTTAGGCAATCCAAAAACCATTCCTTTTTTACTTAACAACCTTAAACCTTTAATGTTAAGGTGTCCATATCTTAAATGCCATAAACTAGACTCATTCTTTTGAGTTGTGATAAGCGTATGCCTTTCAATATTTGACACATCAAGTGGAAACATCTTGTTTTGTGTTATGCAAACATTTACTATAATCAAACCAGATTTCTTATCTCTAATAGTGCATGAACCATCATCAAATATTACTGAATATCCATCATTTACTAATTGTCCAACACTCAACAAGTTATGTGATAAAGTAGGAACAAAGAAAACATTATCAAGGTATTTTACCTTCCCTTGATTTGTCTTCACCTCGATTGTTCCTTTCCCTTCCACTTGGATTTGCTTGTTATCTCCAAGTCTAACATTCAACTTGTGAGTCTCATCAATATATCTAAATATTGATTTTATGCCTGACATATGATTAGAACATCCACTATCCAAAAACCAAATATCATTTGAGATGTTATGAATTTGTGAATGAGTCATAAACGACTTACTATTTTCTTCATTTTTCTCCACATAGCTTGCTTGCTTTTCTTTTTTCCAGCAATCTGCCTTCATGTGACCAAACTTTTTTACAATAGTGACATTGAATTCCACTTTTGTAATTTTTTTGATCATAATTTGATTGCCCTTGTTCATCAAAGTGTCCTCTTCCTCGTCCATTTCCTCTACCACGAAATCCTCCTCTGCCACGTCCTCTTCCTACTGATTTTTTGTCTTCTTTTGAAGTAGAAGACTCCCCCTTAACCTGAAATGCTTTTTCTTCACTTTTTTCAAGTGATCTGTTCAACCTTACTTCATGTGCTTGCAAGGAACCAATTAGTTCATCAAATGAATAAGTAGATAAATCTTTTGATTCCTCAATTGCGGCAACAACATGATCAAATCTCGAAGTTAAACTTCTCAAAACTTTTGCAACAATTATATGATCAGGAAGATGTTCACCATAAGATTTCATTTGACTAATAATTTCAGTCACTCGAGAAAGAAAATCTTGCATCGATTCATTACTTTTCATGAACAAAATTTCAAACTCACGACGGAGGGTTTGAAGTTTTATCATAATCACCCTTGATGAGCCTTGAAATTCATTTTGAAGTATCAACCAAGCTTGCTTTGAGGTTGTCGCTGCTGCAATTCTTGAGAAGATCGTCTCATGTACAGCTTGTTGAATGAAGAACAATGCCTTTGAGTCCTTTCTATTCTTCCTCAGCCTGATTTCATCATCTGGATCTGCATATCCATTCTCTATTAAGTTCCAAAGATCTTGAGACTTGAATAGAGTCTTCATCTTGATACTCCAAAATTCATAACTTGTGATTGGTTGTTTGATTTACCCTTTATGTTTTCGGACCTAATAAATTTTTTATTAAGATATAATCTCTATAGTTTTATTTTGAAAGTTAGATCAACCCTTATTAGAGATTTGAACCCAAATCAGAGAGATTAATTGTACGCTCGCTTGTTCGAGCCTTTCAGAACAAGTTCGGCACGGCCCCCATCCGAGGTTGCATAGCCATCCATGAATAATGTCCATGCTAGTGGGATATAGTTGTTGATCTCAAGCAAAGGGTGAGATAGTTCCAAAATAAAGTCCAATAACCCCTGTGCCTTTATTGCAGTCCTCGAAACATATCGGATTTCAAACTCATCCAACTCTACTGACCACCTCAATAGTCAACCCGAGACATCAAACGGAAAGAGGACCTAACTGAGTGATTGGTCGGTATTCGCTTACACAGCATGCACTTGAAAATAGGAATGAAGCTTCCTTACCACCTAGGTGGCAATGAGGTAAAGGCTTAGAGTTTCATCCGAGGTTGAGGAAGTGAGATGTGGCAATTAGGCAAGGTGGACTTTTAGCCTTTCAAAAGCCTCATGATACTCTTCTATCCGTAGGAAGTCCTTTAGATTCTTTAATGCCTGAAAAAAAGGCAAATACCTATCACCCGATTGGGATAAGAATTGGCTAAGCACTGTTATTCACCCTATTAACTATTGGACTTCCCTTACTGACCGAGGTGGTGGCACATCTCTAATATGGCTTTCACATTCTTGGGGTTTATATTTATTCCCCTTTGGTGCATAATAAATCTGAGGAACTTTCTCAAGTTGACTCCAGAAGCACATTTAGTTAGATTGTGGCACATGTTGAAGTTCTTTGGGACTTCAAATGTTTCCGTTAAGTCTGTCAAATGCAATTCGATTGTCCAACTTTTTACTATCATGTCAACTACATACACTTCAATGTTTCTTCCGATCTTGTGTATTAATATCTTGTTCACCATTTTTTGGTACATCACCTCCACATTTTTTAACCTGAATAGCATGACTCGGAAGCAAAATATGTCTCATTCGGTGAAAAAGAAAGTGTGTTAAGGATCCTCTCATGCCATTCTGATTTGATTATAAATTGAGAATGCTTCCATAAAAATGGGGAGCTTATGACTAGAGATAGAATTAACAACCTAATCAATCTAAGGAAGTGGATAGCTATCATTTGGATATGCTTCGTTGAAATTGGTATAATCAACACACATCCTCCAATTTTCATTGGATGTTTGAATGAGTATAACATTGGCAAACCATTGGGGGTTCTGCATCTCAATAATAAATCGAACTCCTGATAACTTATCTACCTCATCAATAATTACCTACTAGTGGTTGGGAGCAAACTTCTAAGGCCTTTGCTTCACTAACTTGCCTTCGAAATAATGTTCAAGTGATGTTGAACTATGTTGGGGTCGATTCCTAACATGCCTCTCAGTGATCACGTAAATACCTCGGTGTTCTCCCAAAGAAAGTTGATGAGTTGCACTTGTCTCTGTTTAGGAAGTGTCATTTCGACATTGACAATTCAATCAATTCTAGCCTTGTCTAGGGCAACCTCAATCAGCGGCTCCATCGGTTTAGGATGTGAGGTGGACTTGGTGAAGCCTTTGGTGTCTATAGGTGGCGTTTTAGAACGAGCCTTCTTCGATAGAGAGTTCACCATCAGGTAGAACTAGCACGACTCCCTTGGGTTACTTCTTAGCTCCCAAATTCCAATTCCCATTAAAAACTTCATTACTATGTTAAAGATTGACACCACCACTCTTAGGCTATTTAATGTGGTTCGGTCTATGATTGCGTTGTATATTGAGGGGATATCTACCACCATAAATATAGCCAACATTGTTTTGGAATAATGCTCATCTCCGAATATGACATGCAGATTCACAGTCCTATGGTGGGAGAGAGAATCACTCAGAAATTTTGTTAGTAAAGAAGTCAGAGGGGTATAGTTGTTAGTCGAGAGCTTGAGTTTTTAGAAAGCATCAAAGTAGAGGATATTGATAGAGCTACCTATGTCAATCATGACCCTGTTCACTAGAACTTCAACACCATGTGGTAGGTCGACACCATTGCCCTTAGTCTATTCGGCATGGAATGACCTATGATTGCATTGTATGCTAAATAGATATCCACCACTAGGAATCTAGCTAGCATTATTTTGGAGTAATGCTCATCTCCGAATAAGACATGCAGGTTCATGGTCCCAAGAGGGGAGATAAAATTGGTCATGAATCCCATAAATGAAGAAAACATAGGGTTATGGTTATTAGTCAAGAACCCGGGTTTTTGGAAAGCATCAAAGTAGAGGATATCGGTAGAGCTACATGTGTTGATCATGATCCTATTCACCAAAGAATTGATTATCTTTATTGAAACTATTGAGGCATCATCAAGGTTCAGGTCAAGGTTCTCTATCTCTTCCTTCTTGAAGTTTATCTCTAGGTCAACCTTTATCCTTAGGCTCTTTTCAATGGTGGCATAGACATAAGCTTTACAACTTGAGGAGCTATCTCGCCCTAAGGTAGGTCCACCAATGATGATGTCAATATATCTCTTCATGACTCTTAAAGCCGGGGTGTGGGTTTCCAACGTTTTTGGATGAACCGATCATAGTGTCTCTGGCATATAAATTCGTCAATATATGATTTTTCAAGTTACAACAATCCTCCATGGCATGGTCATAATCTCGATGGAACTCGCAGTATTTGGAACCATATAGTTTCGCTAATGGAGTCTTCATTGGGTGAGAGTCTTTTAAGAACCCTTTCTCTTTTATCTATAGAAAAACTTTAGTTCTAAACAAATTTACGAGGGTTAGCTCATACCTTGGGTGAGATAACTTGGGTCATTCGTTCCTCCTTTGCCATGGTGACCTCTGGGTTATAGTGGATTATAGTTGCTCCAACTTTGGCATCTTGCCTAACTCCTCACGCTTATTAGAGACCATTGTCTTGGTAGCAATATATTGATTAGTTCTCAAAAGTACCTTTGGTATCATTGCTGGTGGCTTTTCACTAATGAGTAAAAGAGATGAGAGGGCTTGAACCCCATCATAAGGTCTTTTTTATGAGCAATTGATGGGCATCACCTATGTCTCGAAATTCATTAGTGAAGCATGTCAAAAAGTCAACAAGCATCTCTTCCTTCCCTTGTTTGAGTCCAAGAAGCATTGCTGTTAATGGTCTCGGGAGCACATTTCCAAGAAAGTGAAGTTCAAATTTAAACCAACAAAAAGCAACTTCAGATGAGCATATCATTCTTGTGCTAGACATCTTAATATGGTTGAGAATGTGTGACACATCAGGGCATCCAAAGTATCATACAACTATATTTGAGCATGAAAAGTTAAAATGTGCCCCATCAAGTCGATAATGCCATCGAATGCCTCTAATGATGGGAGGTGAAAGTTTGTTGGAATCGACATTTTTTTAGATTTTCTGGGTCAATAGCGATCAACCTAAGTTGGGGTTGACCAACACTTCCCATTTGGATTGTTTAAACTCTCGTTACATCTCCTCTAAACATCGATCCATATTTCATAGTTGGATCCATAAGTAATCTATTAGGAACGAGTTGGCACTAAGAGGGGGGTGAATTAGTGCAACAGTAAAAATTACGTCGGTTATGAAAATTTTATTTTGTATGATAAAACCGATTTAAAAAATGCTTAACTATGATAGCAATAAGAAGAGCATAGCAAGTAATGAGAAGGCCATTTGTAGTTTAATGTAAATTGCACAAATGAAAGGCAAACTATATTTTTATAGTGGTTCGGTTGTCGTGACCTACATCCACTCCACCGATTCCTCTTCCGTTAAGGCCACCGGCATCTAATATCGGTCTTCCTTCAATAGGCGAAGACCAACCACCTTTTACAACTCGATTCTCCATTTATCGGATTTAGGAGATAACCCTTACACCCCCACTTACTCCTCTCTCAAACTATTACAACACTTAGAACTTTGAGATGAGTTTCACACACAATTACAATAGAGTTTCCTTTCTTTTTGCTCTCAGTTGAACTTATTTCTAAGCATGAATCATGTTGTCCAGCATGTCATTGGTCCATCGACTCTTCACCCAATTCTTCGGTGCATCGTCCTCTCTTGTGGCCTATTGTCCAATCGGCCAGTTGACCTCCGCAACTCCGATATCCTTGGCACAATATTTGCTCTTCTTTGCCCGATGCCCGAATCTATGGCTTGAAGCCTTCTGTCGATACGTCGACCGATCCTCCGGCCTGATGTCTAATCTTTTGATACGTTTACCTCCAGCCTAACATGATTCTTCTTGCTTTAATTGTCTCTCTCAGATCGAAGAATCCTTGGTACTGACGGTACCACCGCCATTCCTGGGTGGTACCACCATTGGCAGCATTCATTGTTGATAGTACCACCGCCCAGAATTCCTAGGGTGTTGTTCCCCATGCGTTGCCTTCGCCGGCCAAGCTTTCAGCACCCTGGTTAGGCCATGAATCCGACCCAAACCAGCACAACTTTAGGCCTAGTTGGCCCCTAATAGAGTTGATGGGATTACCTCCCAATTCCAAATCTAATTAGATGCTAACTATGATTCCTAAGACATATTCTTTGAAAAATAAGTCTGGTTTCTTCCGGCGATATTTCGGCGAACTTCCGACGATCTCTCGGCAATGTTCCGACGGACTCCCGACAAGCTCTTGGACTTCACGATGATCTTTTTGGCAAGTTTCGATGAGCTTCTTTGGCAAACTTCTGGACCTCTCGGTTGGTTCTGGCAGAACTTTCGACGAACGTCTGGACTTCCGACGAACTCTCGAACTCCCAACAAAATCGCATTCTTGACTTCGGGACTTCATTTTGCTTTATGTCTTGCTATCATAGTTAATCTTGCAAACAAAAAAATACACTTCGATCTAGACAATTATTACTAAGCATGAATCAAGTTGTCCGGCATGTCATTGGTCCATCGACGCTTCACCCAATTCTTCGGCGCATCGTCCTCTCTTGTGGCCTATTGTCCAATTGTCTAGTTGACCTCTGCAACTCCGATATCCATGGCATAATATCTGCTCTTCTTGGCCCGATGCCCGAATCTATGGCTCAAAGCCTTCTATCGATAAGTCGACCGATTCTTCGGCCCGACGTCTAATCTTCTAACACCTTTTCCTCCGGCCCAATATGATTCTTCCCACTTTAATTGTCTCTCTCTGATCGAAGCATCCTGTATCACTCAAAACGTAGATCAAATCATAAACGCTTATCAATCTAAGGAAGTGGATAGCTATCATTTGGATATGCTTCGTTGAAATTGGTATAATCAACACACATCCTCCAATTTTCATTGGACGTTTGAATGAGTATAACATTGGCAAACCATTGGGGGTTCTGCATCTCAATAATAAATCGAACTCCTGATAACTTATCTACTTCATCAGTAATTACCTGCTAGTGGTTGGGAGCAAACTTCGAAGGCCTTTGCTTCACTAACTTGCCTTCGAAATAATGTTCAAGTGATGTTGAACTACGTTGGGTCGATTCCTAACATGCCTCTTAGTGATCACTTAAATACCTCGGTGTTCTCCCAAAGAAAGTTGATGAGTTGCACTCGTCTCTCTTTAGGAAGTGTCATTTCGACCTTGACAATTTGATCAATTCTAGCCTTGTCTAGGGCAGCCTCAATCAGCGGCTCCATCGGTTTAGGATGTGAGGTGGACTTGGCGAAGCCTTTAGTGTCTATAGGTGGCGTTTTAGAATAAGCCTTCTTCGATAGAGAGATCACCGTCAGGTAGAACTAGCACGACTCCCTTGGGTTACTTCTTAGCTCCCCAATTCCAATTCCCATTAAAAACTGCATTACTAAGTTAAAGATTGACACCACCACCCTTAGGCTATTTAATGTGGTTCGGTCTATGATTGCGTTGTATATTGAGGGGATATCTACCACCATAAATATAGCCAACATTATTTTGGAATAATGCTCATCTTTGAATATGGCATGCAGATTCACAGTCCTATGGTGGGAGAGAGAATCACTCATAAATTGTGTTAGTAAAGAAATCAGAGGGGTATAGTTGTTAGTCGAGAGCTTGAGTTTTAGAAAGCATCAAAGTAAAGGATATCGATAGAGTTACCTATGTCAATCATGACCCTGTTCAGTAGAACTTCAACACCATGTGGTAGGTCGACACCAATGCCCTTAGTCTGTTCAGCATGGAATGACCTATGATTGCATTGTATGCTAATTAGATATCCACCACTAGGAATCTAGTTAGCATTATTTTGGAGTAATACTCATCTCCGAATAAGACATGCAGGTTCATGGTCCCAAGAGGGGAGATAAAATCGCTCATGAATCCCATAAATGAAGAAAATATTGGGTTATGGTTATTAGTCGAGAACCCGAGTTTTTGTAAAGCATCAAAGTAGAGGATATCGGTAGAGCTACATGTGTTAGTCATGATCCTATTCACCAAAGCATTGATTATCTTTATTGAAACTATTGAGGCATCATCAAGGTTCAGGTCAAGGTTCTCTATCTCTTCCTTCTTGAAGTTTATCTCAAGGTCACCCTTTATCCTTAGGATCTTTTCAATGGTGACATAGACATAAGCTTTACAACTTGAGGAGCTATCTCGCCCTAAGGCAGGTCCACCAATGATGATGTCAATCTATCTCTTCACGACTCCTAAAGCCGGGGTAGGGGTTTCCAACGTTTTTGGATGAGCCAATCATAGTGCCCCTGGCATATAAATTTGTCAATATATGATTTTTCAAGTTACAACAATCCTCCATGGCATGGTCATAATCTCGATGGAACTCGCAGTATTTGAAACCATATCTTTTCGCTAATGGAGTCTTCATTGGGTGAGAGTCTTTTAAGAGCCCTTTCTCTTTTATCTATAGAAAAACTTCAGTTCTAAACAAATTTACGGGGGTTAGCTCATACCTTGGGTGAGATAACTTGGGTCATTCGTTCCTCCTTTGCCATGGTGACCTCTGGGTTATAGTGGATTATAGTTGCTCCAACTTTGGCATCTTGCCTAACTCCTCACGCTTACTAGAGACCATTATCTTGGTAGCAATATATTGATTAGTTCTCAAACGTACCTTTGGTATCGTTGTTGGTGGCTTTTCACTAATGAGTAAAAGAGATGAGAGGGCTTGAACCCCATCATAAGGTCTTTTTTATGAGCAATTGATGGGCATCCCTTATATCTCGAAATTCATTAGTGAAACATGTCACAAAGTCAACAAGCATCTCTTCCTTCCCTTGTCTGAGTCCAAGAAGCATTGCTGTTAATGGTCTCGAGAGCACATTTCCAAGAAAGTGAAGTTCAAATTTAAACCAATAAAAAGCAACTTCAGACGAGCATATCATTCTTGTGCTGGACATCTTAATATGGTTGAGAATGTGTGACACATCAGGGCATCCAAAGTATCATACAACTATATTTGAGCATGAAAAGTTATAATGTGCCCCATCAAGTCGATAATGCCATCGAATGCCTCTAATGATGGGAGGTGAAAGTTTGTTGGAATCGACATTTTCTTAGATTTTCTGGGTCAATAGCGATCAACCTAAGTTGGGGTTAACCAACACTTCCCATTTGGATTGTTTAATCTCTCGTTACATCTCCTCTAAACATCGATCCATATTTCATAGTTGGATCCATATGGAATCTATTAGGAACGAGTCGGCACTAAGAGGGGGGGGTGAATTAGTGCAATGGTAAAAATTACGTCGGTTATGGAAATTTTATTTTGTACGATAAAACTGATTTAAAAAATGCTTAACTATGAAAGCAATTAGAAGAGCATAGCAAGTAATGAGAAGGTCGTTTGCAGTTTAATGTAAATTGCACAAATGAAAGGCAAACCATATTTTTATAGTGGTTCGGTTGTCGTGACCTACATCCACTCCGCCGATTCCACTTCCGTTGAGGCCACCGGCATCTACTATCGATCTTCCTTCAATAGGCGAAGACCAACCACCTTTTACAACACGATTCTCCATTTACTAGATTTAGGAGATAACCCTTACACCCTCACTTACCCCTCTCTCAAACTATTCCAACACTTAGAACTTTTAGAGGAGTTTCACACACAATTACAACAGAGTTTTCTTTCTTTTTGCTCTCTGTTGAACTTATTACTAAGCATGAATGAAGTTGTCCAGCATGTCATTGGTCTATCGACGCTTCACCCAATTCTTCGGCGCATCGTCCTCTCTTGTGGCCTATTGCCCAATCGGCCAGTTGACCTCCGCAACTCCGATATCCTTTGCATAATATCTGCTCTTCTTGACCCGATGCCCGAATCTATGGCTCGAAGTCTTCTGTCGATACGTCGATCAATCCTTTGGCCCGATGTCTAATCTTTTGATACGTTTTCCTCCAGCCCAACATGATTCTTCTAGCTTTAATTGTCTCTCTCTGATCGAAGAATCCTAGGTACTGACGGTACCACCGCCATTCCTAGGTGGTACCACCGTTGGCAGCATTCACTATTGATAGTACCACTGCCCAGAATTCCCAGGGTGTTGTTCCCCATGCGTTGCCACCGCCGGCCAAGCTTTCAGCACCCTGGTTGGGCCTTGAATCCGGCTCAAACCAGCACAACTTTGGGCCTAGTTGGCCTCTAATAGAGTTGATGGGATTACCTCCCAATTCCAACTCTAATTAGATGCTAACTATGATTCCTAAGACATATTCTAAGAAAAATAAGTCTGGTTTCTTCCGACGATCTTTCGGCGAACTTCCGACGATCTCTCGGCAATGTTTCGACGGACTCCCGGCAAGCTGCTGGACTTCACGATGATCTTCTTGGCAAGTCTCGATGAGCTTCTTTGGCAAGCTTCTGGACCTCTCGGTTGGTTCTGGCAGAACTTTCGACGAACGTCCGGACTTCCGACGAACTCTCAAACTCCCAATGAAATCACGTTCTTGACTCCGGGACTTCATTTTGCTTTATGTCTTGCTATCATAGTTAATCTTGCACACAAAAAAATATACTTTGATCTAGACAATTATTACTAAGCAAGAATAATGTTGTCCGGCATGTCATTTGTCGATCGAAGCTTCGTTAGATTCTTCGGCTCATCGTCCTCTCTTGCGGTCTAATGCTCAATCCTCCAGTTGACCTCCACAATTCCAATAGCCATGGCATAATATCTGCTCTTATTGGCCCGATGCCCGAATCTATGGCTCGAAGCCTTCTGTCGATATGTCGACCGATCCTTCGGCCCAACGTCTAATCTTCTAACACGTTTTCCTCCGGCCCAATATGATTCTTCCCGCTTTAATTGTCTCTCTCTGATCGAAGCATCCTACATCACTCAAAACGTAGATCAAATTATAAATGCTTATCAATTGGTTTCATCATCAAAATTCTAGATTCAAAAGAATCCTCTAATAAATCCATTGACTAGGTCTCAAATTTAGGCATGGTAGAGTAGTGGTGTGCTCCACAAAATTTCATAGTTTGGGAGTAAAGTGCCCCTTCAACTGATGGTTTGATGGTTCTCAAGTGCTCCTAGGATATCGACACCACATTAGGTGCAGGAACCGCGATGGGTGTCGATGCCGGTAGCGATTGAGTCAGTAGTATCGTTTATTATGATAACTAGGGCATAAGTGGAGCCATATATCATGCTCGTTAGCATCTACATGTGCTAGATGAGGTTTTCAAGAACACCTTGATGGGGATAAGAAGGTGGCTCGAGGTCATCCCTGTTTGGATCAAGAGCACTAAGAGGGGGGGGTGAATTAGTGCAGCAAAAAACCTTCTGCGATTAAAATCGAAAACTGCTTTCGTTCGATAGAATTGATTTTGGTAAGAAAACTGATTCATAAATCACTTCAACTTTTGACTAGGAGAGATGCAGCAAAGATATGAACGCAGTTTGCAGTTATGATGGAAATCAGAATATAAGCGCAAACTGAAATACGACGTTCATACGATAAACGCGATTTCGGTATAAAAGCTGATTCGTAAACCACTTTAACTTGAGATGCAGTTAAAGCAAAGATATAAAGTTAGTTTGCCATTATAATGGAAATCAAAACGTAAGCGCAAACTGAAATACGAAGTTCGTACGATAAAACTAATTTGCGTCTTAAACCTCGATTCAAAAAGTACTGAACTTTGAAACACGTTAATAAAAACACAGAAGGTAGTAAGCTATTGAGGAGGTTTGCAGTAAAGATAAGATGCTCAAAGTAAATGCAAACCGAGATTTAGAGTGGTTCGGTCAATCTTGACCTACTCCACTTTTGGCTTCCTCCACCGACGAGGTCACCGACGTCAACTAGAGGCCTTCCTTCAATAGGCGAAGGCCAACCACCCTTTTACAGTTTCACTCCTTTTGACGGGCTTAGGAGACACCCCTTACAGAATTTTCTCTCCTCTCTTTACAACTCAGAACTTGGAAGAACATAGGGAGAAGAACTTTTGGCCTTTACAACAATTTTGAGCTCTAAGAATCACACAAAAGGATCAAGATTTCGGTGTAAGTTCATACCCTTTCGGTGCTGAATGGGTGGGGTATTTATAGGCCCCAACCCAGTTCAAATTTGGAGCTCAAAAACTGTCAATTCCCGGAATTCCGGGATCAGGCGGTTGCACCTCCTGACTAGAGCGGTTGCACCGCCTGGCAGAGCTCGAAGACTGAGCCTCTGGGCGGTGCTACCTCCTGTCAGGGGCGGTTGCACCTCCTAACAGAGCTCGAAGACCGAGCTCCGACAGTTGCACCTCCTGACTGAGGCGGTTGCACCGCCTGGCAGAGCTCGAAGACTGAGCTCAAGCGGTGCCACCGCCTGGCTGTGGCAGTTGCACCTCCTAGTCTCGCTTGGAGACTGAGCCCAGGTGGTGCAACCTCCTGCCTTGGGCAGTTCAACCGCCTGGCAGAAATCAGGGTCCGAATGGGTTGATCCATTCGGCCCAATTTGGGTTTTTTAGGGGCCCAATTGCCCCAAGATTAAGTTAATGGGATCACCTCCCATTTCTAACTTAATCAATGTGATAACTACGATTTTTCCTAAGACATTTACGGCAACTTGCTCCGGTGCATCAATCGCTTCTTCCGGCGAGCTTCCAGCGAACTTCCGTCGATCATCCGATGAACCCAAGGTGATGCTCCTGCAGACTTCCGGCAAACTCCTGGACTTGCGATGATTCACTTGGCGAGTTCCGACGAGCTTCTTTGGCAAGCTTATGGACTTCTCGGATTTGTTCTCGCAGAACCTCCGACGATTGTCCGAACTTTCGTCGAACTCCCAACGTGATCATTGTCTTGACTCCGGCGCAACTCCTACTGCATGTCTCACTTTCATTGTAGTTAATTCTGTACACTTATCTCAACATATAGATTAGATAACAAATGACAATTGACTTCATAATCAAAATCCGAGATTCAACAATCTCCCCCTTTTTTATGATGACAATCAATTGATAATGGAGTTAACCTTAACTCCCCCTGTCTATATGCCTTACTTGAGATAAGTCATTCTTGAATTCAAGACCTAAGAATTCAATAGACATATTGATAAGTTAAAATCATTTGAACTTATCAATACTCCCATCATGATTCCCCTCATGATGTATTTCTTTGAAGATGATGTCAAGGCTTGACATTCATTTTCAAATATAACAAGTTTGAATGATGGTAATAGTAGCAATTCATCATATCAACATGTAAAGCTGTGAAGTAAGATTTTGATATCATTACATGATCTACACATTTCAAATATTTTAGCAAGTATTGCATTTCTTCACATGGTAAGATATCAACTCAAGGCATAATACAAATTAATGCATGGCATCTGTTTATATATCTCTTGGTGATGCAAGCATGGTATAATCATAGCATCAGTGTTTATAGCATCAATTCATATATTTCTCCCCCTTTGTCATCAACAAAAAGCATGGTAGTTGTGATACCAGGAGAACAATATAAGCAAATTATCAAGCATATAAAGGAAAGCATGATACGTAGATTGATTTGAATACTTCTTCCTCTTTTTTTTGTTATAATCCTTTTTGCATGGAGGAAAGACATTTGTGATTCCAGCTATTTGTGAGTTTACTTTGAGTCAAGATATGTGTTTGAAACAGCTTTTTGCAAGTAAAAATACTATCATCCATATTTCAAGATAGAATTCATAAGCAGGAATCATTTCATCAAATCCATTTCAGAAAAAAATATTTTTCATAAGAGTGTATGAGAAAATTCGATTTTTAGCATTCCAAATGTTAAGCGAATCCGAAAAATGAAATGAACTCTTTCATGCATTCGGACAAGACAATGCTACAGATTTTCAAATACAATCATGAAGACAAAACATTTCAACACATGTTATTTAGGCATGTAATGGCAATCAAGTGATTTGATCATTCAATAAAGTCCAAAAAATAATTTTAACTAGTTTATCTATTCGGACACATCAACATTCCTAATTCTCTTCTTATGAAATCAAATTGTTCTTCACTTAGCGGTTTTGTAAAAATGTCAGCTAGTTGATGTTTAGTATCAATGTCATGGCAATGTCATGACTTATCAACTGTATTTGTATATCACTTTCTCAAATTATATTTATCATGGAAATCAAGGCATAAGGTTTTCAAAACATTTAGTTTTAGTGTAAAATCTGAGATAAACAACGAGAGATGTTTACAACTCTGCATATGCTCAAATATATCAGGTAACCATATCAAGGATCAAGGCAACGCCCATCATGGTGAGTAACATAAGGAGTTTACAATAACAATAGATGATAGTATTCATACAAGCTCATTCATGAGGTGGAAAATTAAAGTGCCTAAACAAAGAGTCAAATTGTCAATGAATTTGTTGTAGCTCAAATAGGATTTGATCTTGTCGATGTTCAAGCCGTTCTTGTCTTTGTTCGAATTGGTCCATCCAAATCCCAATATCTTCGACAGATGATGTATGAGTTTGCTCAAATGGATGTGTTTCCTCAAAGGGACAGATCGGAGGAGATTGGATACCCCTAAAGACTGGTGTTTCCGGTTTTGGTTTAGGTTGAGGGGGATTGGTTCTTCTTGTCATTCTAACCCAGTTACCATTTCTATAAAAACATCTTAATCGGTGAAGTAAATTTTTATTTATTATGCTAAATCTATCTACTTTTATTACTTCTTCTTCCGGTGGTATTAGAATATCATAGGCTTTCATTATTCTAGTGATTATACCACCATATGGGAGCATCATGTCTTTCTTAGATAGTTCTAACATGTTTTGTTGGATAAGATAACCAAGACAGATGTCATGTTCTTTCATGATCAAATACATAGTTTCTAATTCTGATTGGCTTACTTCATCATGATGGTATTGTTTAGGGAGAATGATGCTAGTTAGGATATGATGAAGTACCTTAGTGTTTAGAGGCAGTAGATGTTCACAACTTTTAGGAACAAATGCTAAGTTGGGATTGGCAAAAATTGTTCCTAAGGCTTCAACATATGTTGTTCCAACAGTTTCATCATCCCATGATCCTCTAAAGTAAAGTCCTCTACTTTTCATGGGAATGCCTATCATGTCGCAAATGAATTTATCCGTAATTGAGATGTGTTGTCATAAAAGATAGGTAGACATTCTTTCTTCTTCATCTATTTGTATGTTGTTGTAAAACAATCTAACAAGTCTTGGATAGATGGGTTCATTAATTTGCAAAATAGGGAGTAGATCTAAGTTTGCAAACCATTGGATTGTTTCTAAGTCTCTTAGTTCATTTAAATCTACATATTTTCCCTTATTGACACTCCTAAGTTCGAAAGAGGAAAACTTTTCAGTATGGTATTTTGAATCGAAAAGAGTGAGATCAAAATCTTCTACTAATCTCCTCTTTCCTTTGTCCCTTGAGGATCTTCTAGATCCCATAACTACTGTTGTTTAGAAGAATAGTAATGAGCAAGAGTAAATGAAAAACAGAATTTAAGGGCTTCTTAGAAAATACGTTAGTGGGATCTTCAAGAGAGGGAATGATTGTTGATGTTTTGCTCCGAAATGAGGGGTATTCGGGATGCTATGAGGGGAGAAATGGGGATGGAGGAGCCTTGGAAGAGTAAAGAGGGGAAGGGAGTGAGTTGGGGTCGGTTTCACCGTCGGCCCTAGCTTGGGTTAAAAAGGGCAGAGTTGCTGGCGGTTGCACCTCTGGCTGGGGCGGTGCCACCGCCTGCAGGCGGTGAGCACTTGTTCTGATCGCAGTGTAATCTGATTTGAGAGTTTTTGTCTTGAGAAGAATTTTCATTCAGAGCAATCAACTTTACTTACATAATTACGTAAGGGTTTTCATTTTAGGATAAGAACTTTTGCACGATCAAGATAGATCTTTTAACGTACATACTCTCAATGTTGTACACATGTTTGTGACCGTTTGTTCAAGTTGGTAAGCCTTGCAAGTTCATGACAGACTTAGTCAGTTCATGATATAGAGTTGAATTCGAAAGTTATGAACGGATGAAATTGATGGGTTCGAAAATCCAGAGGATATATGAATTGAGAATCATGCGTTTCTAATTCTGAAAAATCAAATAGGATTGTATCTAAATCGCATTTGTGATTTTAATCTTCATCTCTTATTAAGGCTAGAGAGCATTGCGAGTTTTTTTTGGATCTTGGGTAATGAATATCGAGAATCCAAGGAGCAGAATATTATTTCTTGCTCCAGCTTATAATTTTTTTTTTTTTATGTTTTTATAGGAAAGGATGAATTTTAGGTACCCATTTGCTTTTGGGTGCCTCAAAAATAGATCTACATTGTTTATCATGTTGCATAGAATTTGTCATAGTTCCTTTGGGAACCTAAATTAATTTATTTGGACTAATTTTCTTGAATGGACAATAATACGTTTTGTGTCCAAATTTACAACAAAAGTTGCATTTGCTTTGGTATCGAACATGTAATATGGGGCCTTTTATGAAGGTGGTTGGATTTTGGTGAGGACTTCTCACAAATCCAATTCCACTTCTTTTGGGAACGTGACCCTTGTTTGCAAGGATCATGTTCAATGACTTGCTACCAACCTCGAATTTCTTCAAGATGTCCTTAAGTAGCAAGTTTTCCTTTTGGAGAGTTTCTAGATCATGGCATTTTATGCATGAACTTAAACTGTCATGATATTCAGTTTTTAACTTATCAAAATTACAAGTAAGACTATCATGCTCTTTTTTTAGCAATTTATATTTTCTACTAATAATCTTGCATTCATCAAATAAGTCATGGAAGGCATTTAATAATTCATCAAATGATAAATCTGCATCTATTAAATTTGTTACCTCCTCTCCGATGGCCATTAAGGCGTAGTGAGCAACTTACTCGGTGTTGGACTCCTCTTCTTCGGACGCGCTTGAGTCATCCCACGTTGCTTTGAGCGCCTTCTTCTTTGATGTTCTCTTTTTGGCTTGGGGACAATCACTCTTGTAGTGTCCCGACTTTTTGCATTCATAGCAAATAACTTGGTCCTTCTTGGGTTCAAGTTTATTTTTTGCGTCATTCTTAAACTTGTTTCTTTTAATGAATTTTTTAAATTTTTTTGTTAGAAGTGCCAAGTCATCATCACAGTCCTCATCACTTGAGTTTTCTCTCAAGTGGCCTTCTGAAGTTTTAAGTGCCATATCCTTCCTGTTCTTTGGAAGGATGTCTTCTTGCTCTTCATGAGCTTTACAAGTCATCTCGTAGGTCATTAATGACCCGATTAGTTCTTCAAGAGGAAAGTTGCTTAGATCTTTCGCCTCTTGAATAGCAGTGACTTTAGGATCCCAACTCTTAGGAAGGGATCTTAGAATCTTATTTACGAGCTCAAAATCCGAGAAACTTTTTCTGAGTCCTTTTAGACCGTTGACGACATCCGTGAAACGGGTAAACATGTCGCCAATGGTTTCTCTCGGTTTTATCCGGAAAAGTTCGAAAGAATGTAACAGAAGATTGATTTTTGACTCTTTCACTCTACTTGTGTCTTCGTGAGTCACTTCGAGTGTGTGCCAAATTTCAAATGCGGTTTCAAAAGTTGAAACACGGTTAAACTCGTTTTTATCAAGTGTACAAAATAAGTCATTCATAGCCTTTGCATTAAGAGCGAAAGCCTTCTTCTCCAATTCATTCCAATCGATCATTGGAAGAGAAGACTTCGAAAATCCATTTTCAACAAGATTCCAAAGTTCAAAATTCATAGAAATAAGAAAGATCCTCATTCGGGTCTTCCAATAGGTGTAGTCCGTCCCACTAAACATGGGTGGACGTGTAATAAAATGGTCGTCTTGGTTTCCGGCATATGCCATCTCTCTTGGGTTTTAATCCTTTAGAGAGTTAACCCTGCTCTGATACCAATTGTTAGGATCAAGAGCACTAAGAGGGGGGGGTGAATTTGTGCAGTGGAATACCTTCTGCGATTAAAATCGAAAACTGCTTTCGTTCGATAGAAGTGATTTTGGTAAGAAAACCGATTCGTAAATCAATTCAACTTTTGACTAGGAGAGATGCAGCAAAGATATGAACGCAGTTTACAGTTATGATGGAAATCATAATATAAGCGCAAACTGAAATACGATGTTCGTACGATAAACGCGATTTCAGTATAAAAGCTGATTCGTAAACCACTTTAACTTGAGATAAGGCGAGATGCAGTTAAAGTAAAGATATAAAGTCAGTTTGCAGTTATAATGGAAATCAGAATGTAAGCGCAAACTGAAATACAAAGTTTGTACGATAAAACTGATTTGCGTCTTAAACCTCGATTCGGAAAGTACTGAACTTTGAAACACGTTCGTAAAAACACAGAAGGCAATAAGCTATTGAGGAGGTTTGCAGTAAAGATAAGATGCTCAAAGTAAATGCAAACCGAGATTTAGAGTGGTTCGGTCAATCTTGACCTGCTCCACTTTTGGCTTCCTCCACTGACGAGGTCACCAACGTCAACTAGAGGCCTTCCTTCAATAGGCGAAGGCCAACCACCCTTTTACAGTTTCACTCCTTTTGACGGGCTTAAGAGACAACCCTTACAGAAATTTCTCTCCTCTCTTTACAACTTAGAACTTGGAAGAACAGAGGGAGAAGAACTTTTGGCCTTTACAACAATTTTGAGCTCTAAGAATCACACAAAAGGATCAAGATTTCGGTGTAAGTTCATACCCTTTCAGTGCTGAATGGGTGGGGTATTTATAGGCCCCAACCCAGTTCAAATTTGGAGCTCTAAACTGTCAATTCCCGGAATTCTGGGATCAGGCGGTTGCACCTCCTGACTGGAGCGGTTGCACCGCCTGGCAGAGCTCGAAGACTGAGCCTCTAGGTGGTGCTACCTCCTTTCAAGGGCGGTTGCACCTCCTGACAGAGTTCGAAGACCGAGCTAGGCGGTTGCACCTCCTGACTGAGCCGGTTGCACCGCTTGGCTGCGGCGGTTGCACCTCCCAGTATCACTTGGAGACTGAGCCCAGGCGGTGCAACCTCCTGCCTTGGGCGGTTCAACCGCCTGGCAGAAATCGGGGTCCGAATGGGTTGATCCATTCGGCCCAATTTGGGTTTTTCAAGGGCCCAATTGCCCCAAGATTAAGTTAATGGGATCACCTCCCATTTCTAACTTAATCAATGTGCTAACTATGATTTTTCCTAAGACATTTACTGCAACTTGCTCCGGTGCGTCAATCGCTTCTTCCGGCGAGCTTCCGGGGAACTTCCGTCGATCATCCGATGAACCCTCGGTGATGCTCCTGCGGACTTCCGGCAAACTCCTAGACTTGCGACGATTCACTTGATGAGTTTTGACGACCTTCTTTGGCAAGCTTATGGACTTCTCGGATTTGTTTCCGCAGAACCTCCGACAACTGTCCGAACATCCGTCGAACTCTCGAACTCCCAACGTGATCAATGTCTTGACTCCGGCGCAACTCCTGCTGCATGTCTCACTTTCATCATAGTTAATCCTGCACACTTATCTCAACATATAGATTAGATAACAAATGACAATTGACTTCATCATCTAAATCCGAGATTCAACAATCCCCAAGGCTTAAAGGCCTAGGCCAATGAATAGACGCCAGTACCGCATCAACATTTGCTTCGAGGTGGATTTGTCCATGTACGAAAAGAGTAGTTGTTGCCCCTCTCGGATGAAAGTGCCATAGGTCAAGGGCAAAGCCTCTTTTCTTGAAAGTTCATTGAGAGAGTTGATGGGCAGGAGTTGTTGTAATATCGGTCCCTTCTTCTAGTGCCAAAATGATGAGGGAAGATATAGTTGATATCCCAATCAACCCGACATGGTCTGGACCCGTATGCATAGGTTTGCCCAAAGCGCCTTAAGGTGGAAACACCAAAATCCTGTAGTGCCACCTATATGAAGACCGAGGTCTAAAGAGGTCTTGATCTGGTCCCTCTGAAGCCCAAGTTAGTAATCCAAGGGGTATAAGTATAGACATGAGTAGTCAGAAAAGGTAAGCCTCAATTTCATTTTAGTGGAAACGAGCTTTTATAACTAATCGTAAAGGGATAATATATTTTTATGAAATATTCTATGAGGAGGTAGTCTTTAACCACCTCTAATAGCCTCCCTATGGCCTTTTGTCCACGTGGGCCACAAGGGAGGGTGCGTAAACCATAATTATCTATTTTGGACCATTACTTATGTGGACAGAGGGTGACCTTGTCTTCTCCTTCAATCATGGACACCATATGGTGGTTGCATGTTGGATGACAATTAGCTGATGGTATACTCTTTTTCACTAATGACAATGAGAGCACTCTCAGGAAAGACGCGGGAGGCAAGGTCCATGGTGACAGGAAGGCATTGTGGAGAATTAGGTGGCTGCGCACCTCTTTAGCATCCCTTATCTCCCCCTTCCATTCTCTCTTTTGCCTTTCTCCAAACTTGTGATCGACTCACCCGCAATAAGAAGTAGCCTTGTGAATATTTCATGACAACTCATGGATGAGTTTTTTTTGCAAAAGGTATGAACACCTTCAGTATCTAGGGTCATAGATCGACCGTAGACTGCGTTCAATTAGCTGTTTGCTCTCCAATTGGGCACGGCAATCACTCATTCTTAAGGCCAAAGAATCGAACAAAAAAAGGAGGCCAGCTATCCATTCCTAGTTCAACTATAGTTGGAAGAGGGTAATTATTGTTATTTGTGGCCTCTATGGTAGATTAAGTCAAGAGGCATCAGAGGCGATAATTTACCCAATCAGAGATGTGATGGACAAGTTTTTCCTCTTCACTCTTGCTTTAATTTATTTGCGATCGGTTGGACTAAATTATAGAAATGTTGATCGAATTACTCACCCAAAAATTTAATTAAGATATTTTCCTTTTTTAAATTGATAATTTATTTATTTACCTATTATAATTACATCTCTAAGGAAAGGGTGTGATGATTTTGTATTTCCTCCGTTCAAACATTACGTGCAGTTCAAATCAAATAGATATTGCCCATTATGCTTGTTTTTCTATGTTATTACTCACATTTAAATACTTCCTTCACATACTACACATTTATACGAACGAAGGATCAAGAGGAAGAAGAAGAAGAAGAAGCTAAGGGTTAGGGTGCATGTCGCCGGAGCAGCTGAGGATGAGAACTGTTATAGCGCTAATCCTTCTGCTTACCTTCGGTACGCGTGAAACCAAACTATTTCTCTTTCTACTTACTTTTTGCTTCTCTCATCTCTGATTCCATAATAATATATTCTAAAGAGTTATACTAATAATCGACCATACAATCTTATTCAAACTTAAGCTTTATCTAATATGCTAGATATATTTTTTTTTCAACCAAATATTTGTCATATTTGGTTTGATGAAAATATGTGCAACTTACTTGAAACATTAGAATCACACGTACTCAAATCCCTATATACTTATTTAGATTATGATACATATTTTCTTGTATCAGGTACAACCTTGATGTGTGTTAGTGGTTTGCGTGCAACGGTGACGTCCTCGTCCTCGTCCTCTTCCTCCAAATCGACAAATCGGATAGGAAACGAGTGCAGCATGGATGACATCGTGTTGCACCAAGACGCGACGCCGCCGCTGCCCAGTGGGATCCCAACGTACACGGTGAATGTGCAGAATCTTTGCCCGTTGAAAGACGGGTGTGCCATGGGCCAAATCCACCTAAGCTGCGGCAAGTTTAGCAGCGCTCGCCAAATCAACCCCCGCATCTTCCGCCGCCTCAGCATCAACGACTGCCTCCTCAACGACGGCCGCCCCCTCCGCCCGGGCGAAACCATCTCTTTCCAGTACGCCAACCCCTTCTCTTACCCCATGGCTGTTTCCAGCGCCACCTGCGTCCCCTCAGCCTAAACCTCTACCTTCACCTGCTTTCATTACCAGACACTCAATTTTGGAGTTATTGTTGGTAGATATGGCTGAAATATACGCTTTTAATTTCCGCTTCTTTGATAGTGCACTAACGCACCTTTTGCTGTGGTGAGTGGTCAGAGCAAGTGCGTCATTCGCTGGATGACAGCATTGAGAGCATTGTTTTACGATGGGAAGATCATTAAACACGTCCAATTCAAAGCAGAATATTTAAAGGACATCGTAATTGGAACTAAAATTAGAGTAGTCAAGAAATGTTATTGCACTTGTCCTTCCGATTCCAGCTTCTTCGTTTTAGTGCATTTTAATTCTAATGATACACTGAGCGAGCAAGCTTTGAATCATCAACACCGTCTGAAGTACTTAAGGATGTGTGAATTTGAAGATCTTACATGAAGCTTCTGAGATGAGCAGGTTAGGTAGTAACCCATCTGGTCAAGTGAAGCTTCAGCTGCCTCAAAGACACGATGTGATTAGAATGCACAGTTGTTGTCAACTTAAGGTCGATTTGAGGACATTTAGAAGATGAGACCATGTTAAAGATATCTCGAATATTCAATCAACATGAAATAGTTATCTTAGGGCATAGTCAAGTTAGAGCAAGATCTAGCTTTAGGCATACATTTCACAAGGTGGTTGTCTATTCCTTGCAATTGTTCGTGCAACGTCGGACTCATCACTTGAAATGTGCTTCATGTTAAGGTAGAGGTTAAGGTAAAATTAAATTGGCTTCTTGTGGAAGCAGTTGCAGCACCAGGTCGGTTGGTTGAATGACCTACTTGGAATTGGAGTTCCTTGTAACCTTCAGAATCGTAGACGCATGTATTTCATATCCCACTTCATGCAAAAGACTGTGTCAAGTTTATCTAACAAAACTCCTCCATCGATCATGGTAGTATGAATCTATAGGTATTTAAAACCTGTAAGTATCTGTTTAATAAGTTTGGAATGAAAACATATCTTAGAAAATTGTTTTATATATTGTTGTTCTTATAACCATTGGTTAGTTAATAAGGGAATATTTCCTTTAGATGATCTACTAATGTAAAGTTCTTCATCGACTCCGATCCATTGACATGAGATGTCCAATAGGTGCTAATTTAATTTCATATGTCAAGTCTCAATTAGCCAAAAATAATAGATTTTTGGCCAATTGATTTTGTAAATCTTTGATAGAAAATTAAGGGATTGAAGATGTCATTCAAACAAGGAAGATTTCATTAATGGAACCTAGACAATCATGGGAGGCTTCGAAGTTAATCCAATATTAGATTTTTGTTTAAGAATGAAATCCTTTTACTATTGTCCATATTTGGTTCCTCCTTTGGAATCTAATCACATCCAAGATCTAATCAAATATGATGAACTGAGACAGTATTTTGTAAATACATAAGTCACCAATGGGAACCAGAGTCTCACTAAGCTAGCTAATTTACCCAATGTTCAATTAAATTGACCCTTATAAATACCTCGATGGAGAGGGAAATAGAGATTGAAACCCATTTAGTCTCTAGCGTGCATGCTTCTTGACCATGATCAATCCTTTCCCGAGCACCTTAAAGGTTTGGTCTTCACTCGAAATCCTCTATTTTTTCTTGTTTGAAGTTTCTTATGGTAGTTATCTCAACTTTGTGATAACTTTTAAATTGTGGGTGTTGAAAACTTTTAAATCGATCCGATTGGAGTTTCTTGACCATGATCAATCCGATTGGAGGCATGGAGATTGTGGGTGTTGAAAACTTTTAAATCGATAATAATGAGTTTACATCAAACTAATCGTATGGTTCCTACTAACACTAACCATGTGCCATAGTCCATTCTTTTATTCTTGAACAATTTAGCATGCATAAAACAAGTTCAGATGCCCCTTTTCTCTAAAAAGTGATAATAGTATTTTACCCTATCACCAAACTTCTTGCATTTGTAACGTTAAGCTTTTCTTTTGTTACAATGATTCTTCTCTTTATGATTATTTGTGTTACATATTTTTCATCCTCTCTGTGGTCTTTATCTATTGAAATTTTATTATAATTTATTTTTTATCTTCATTTTGATGAACCTCTATCTCTCCCAAGGAATTCACTTTAAGTTACTCTCTTATTCTTTGTGATTGGTTGTTTGATTTACCCTTTATGTTTTCGGAACCAATAAATTTTTTATTAAGATATAATCTCCATAGTTTTATTTTGAAAGTTAGATCAACCCTTATTAGAGATTTGAACCCAAATCAGAGAGCTTAATTGTACGCTTGCTTGTTCGAGCCTTTCAGAACAAGTTTCGCACGGCCCCCATACGAGGTTGCATAGCCATCCTTGAATAATGTCCATGCTGGTGGGATATAGTTGTTGATCTCAAGCAAAGGGTGAGATAGTTCCAAAATAAAGTCCAATAACCCTTGTGCCTTTATTGCAGTCCTCAAAACATATCGGATTTCAAACTCATCCAACTCTACTGATCACCTCAATAGTTAACCCGAGACATCAAACGGAAAGAGGACCTATCTGAGTGATTGGCCGGTATTCGCTTACACAGCATGCACTTGAAAATAGGAATGCAGCTTCCTTACCACCTAGGTGGCAATGAGGTAAAGGCTTAGAGTTTCATCCGAGGTTGAGGAAGTGAGATGTGGCAATTAGGCAAGGTGGACTTTTAGCCTTTCAAAAGCCTCATGATACTCTTCTATCCGTAGGAAGTCCTTTAGATTATTTAATGTCTTGAAAAAAGGTAAATACCTATCACCCGATTGGGATAAGAATTGGCTAACCACTGTTATTCACCCTATTAACTATTGGACTTCCCTTACTGACCGAGGTGGTGGCACATCTCTAATATGGCTTTCACATTCTTGGGGTTTATATTTATTCCCCTTTGGTGCATAATAAATCTGAGGAACTTTCCCAAGTTGACTCCGGAAGCACATTTAGTTAGATTGTGGCACATGTTGAAGTTCTTTGGGACTTCAAATGTTTCCGTTAAGTCTGTCAAATGCAATTCGATTGTCCAACTTTTTACTATCATGTCAACTACATACACTTCAATGTTTCTTCCGATCTTGTGTTTTAATATCTTGTTCACCATTCTTTGGTACATCACCTCCACATTTTTTAACCTGAATAGCATGACTCGGAAGCAAAATATGTCTCATTCGGTGAAAAAGAAAGTGTGTTAAGGATCCTCTCATGCCATTCTGATTTGATTATAAATTGTGAATGCTTCCATAAAAATGGTGAGCTTATGACTATAGGCAGAATTAACAACCTAATCAATCTAAGGAAGTGGATAGCTATCATTTGGATATGCTTCGTTGAAATTGGTATAATCAACACACATCCTCCAATTTTCATTGGACGTTTGAATGAGTATAACATTGGCAAACAATTGGGGGTTCTGCATCTCAATAATAAATCGAACTCCTGATAACTTATCTACCTCATCAATAATTACCTACTAGTGGTTGGGAGCAAACTTCTAAGGCCTTTGCTTCACTAACTTGCCTTCGAAATAATGTTCAAGTGATGTTGAACTATGTTGGGGTCGATTCCTAATATGCCTCTCAGTGATCACGTAAATACCTTAGTGTTCTCCCAAAGAAAGTTGATGAGTTGCACTTGTCTCTGTTTAGGAAGTGTCATTTCGACATTGACAGTTCAATCAATTCTAGCCTTGTCTAGGGCAGCCTCAATCAGCGGCTCCATCGGTTTAGGATGTGAGGTGGACTTGGCGAAGCCGTTGGTGTCTATAGGTGGCGTTTTAGAATGAGCCTTCTTCGATAGAGAGATCACCGTCAGGTAGAACTAGCACGACTCCCTTGGGTTACTTCTTAGCTCCCCAATTCCAATTCCCATTAAAAACTTCATTACTATGTTAAAGATTGACACCACCACTCTTAGGCTATTTAATGTGGTTCGGTCTATGATTGCGTTGTATATTGAGGGGATATCTACCACCATAAATATAGCCAACATTGTTTTGGAATAATGCTCATCTCCGAATATGACATGCAGATTCACAGTCCCATGGTGGGAGAGAGAATCACTCATAAATTTTGTTAGTAAAGAAGTCAGAGTGGTATAGTTGTTAGTCGAGAGCTTGAGTTTTCAGAAAGCATCAAAGTAGAGGATATCGATAGAGCTACCTATGTCAATCATGACCCTGTTCACTAGAACTTCAACACCATGTGGTAGGTCGACACCATTGCCCTTAGTCTATTCGACATGGAATGACATATGATTGCATTGTATGCTAAATAGATATCCACTACTAGGAATCTAGCTAGCATTATTTTGGAGTAATGCTCATCGTCGAATAAGACATGCAGGTTCATGGTCCCATGAGGGGAGATAAAATCGCTCATGAATCCCATAAATGAAGAAAACATAGGGTTATGGTTATTAGTCGAGAACCCGAGTTTTTGGAAAGCATCAAAGTAGAGGATATCGGTAGAGCTACATGTGTTGATCATGATCCTATTCACCAAAGAATTGATTATCTTTATTGAAACTATTGAGGCATCATCAAGGTTCAGGTCAAGGTTCTCTATCTCTTCCTTCTTGAAGTTTATCTCTAGGTCACCCTTTATCCTTAGGCTCTTTTCAATGGTGGCATAGACATAAGCTTTACAACTTGAGAAGCTATCTCGCCCTAAGGCAGGTCCACCAATGATGATGTCAATCTATCTCTTCATGACTCCTAAAGCCGGGGTGTGGGTTTCCAACGTTTTTGGATGAACCGATCATAGTGTCTTTGGCATATAAATTCGTCAATATATGATTTTTCAAGTTACAACAATCCTCCATGGCATGGTCATAATCTCGATGGAACTCACAGTATTTGGAACCATATCTTTTCGGTAATGGAGTCTTCATTGGCTGAGAGTCTTTTAAGAGCCCTTTCTCTTTTATCTATAGAAAAACTTTAGTTCTAAACTAATTTACGGGGGTTAGCTCATACCTTGGGTGAGATAACTTGGGTCATTCGTTCCTCCTTTGCCACGGTGATCTCTGGGTTATAGTGGATTATAGTTGCTCCAACTTTGGCATCTTGCCTAACTCCTCACGCTTACTAGAGACCATTGTCTTGGTAGCAATATATTGATTAGTTCTCAAAAGTACCTTTGGTATCATTGCTGGTGGCTTTTCACTAATGAGTAAAAGAGATGAGAGGGCTTGAACCCCATCATAAGGTCTTTTTTATGAGCAATTGATGGGCATCCCCTATATCTCGAAATTCATTAGTGAAGCATGTCACAAAGTCAACAAGCATCTCTTCCTTCCCTTGTCTGAGTCCAAGAAGCATTGCTGTTAATGGTCTCGGCAGCACATTTCAAGAAAGTGAAGTTCAAATTTAAACCAACAAAAAGCAACTTCAGACGAGCATATCATTCTTGTGCTAGACATCTTAATATGGTTGAGAATGTGTGACACATCAGGGCATCCAAAGTATCATACAACTATATTTGAGCATGAAAAGTTATAATGTGCCCCATCAAGTCGATAATGCCATCGAATGCCTCTAATGATGGGAGGTGAAAGTTTGTTGGAATCGACATTTTCTTAGATTTTCTGGGTCAATAGCGATCAACCTAAGTTGGGGTTGACCAACACTTCCCATTTGGATTGTTTAAACTCTCGTTACATCTCCTCTAAACATCGATCCATATTTCATAGTTGGATCCATATGGAATCTATTAGGAATGAGTTGGCACTAAGAGGGGGGGGTGAATTAGTGCTGCGGTAAAAATTACGTCGGTTATGGAAATTTTATTTTGTACGGTAAAACCGATTTAAAAAATGCTTAACTTTGATAGCAATAAGAAGAGCATAGCAAGTAATGAGAAGGCCATTTGCAGTTTAATGTAAATTGCACAAATGAAAGGCAAACCATTTTTTTATAGTGGTTCGGTTGTTGTGACCTACATCCACTCTGCCGATTCCTCTTCCGTCGAGGCCACCGGCATCTACTATCGGTCTTCCTTCAATAGGCGAAGACCAACCACCTTTTACAACTCGATTCTCCATTTACCGGATTTAGGAGATAACCCTTACACCCCCACTTACTCCTCTCTCAAACTATTCCAACACTTAGAACTTTGAGATGAGTTTCACACACAATTACAATAGAGTTTCCTTTCTTTTTGCTCTCAGTTGAACTTATTTCTAAGCATGAATCATGTTGTCCAGCATGTCATTGGTCCATCGACGCTTCACCCAATTCTTCGGCGCATCTTCCTTTCTTGTGGCCTATTGTCCAATCGGCCAGTTGACCTCTGCAACTCCGATATCCTTGGCACAATATCTGCTCTTCTTGGCCTGATGCCCGAATCTATGGCTTAAAGCCTTCTGTCGATACGTCGACCGATCCTCCGGCCTAATGTCTAATCTTTTGATACGTTTTCCTCCAGCCCAACATGATTCTTCTTGCTTTAATTATCTCTCTCTGATCGAAGAATCCTAGGTTCTGACGGTACCACCACCATTCCTGGGTGGTACCACCATTGGTAGCATTCACTGTTGATAGTACCACCGCCCAGAATTCCTAGGGTGTTGTTCCCCATGCGTTGCCACCACCGGCAAAGCTTTCAGCACCCTGGTTGGGCCTTGAATCCGACCCAAACCAGCACAACTTTGGGCCTAGTTGGCCTCTAATAGAGTTGATGGGATTACCTCCCAATTCCAAATCTAATTAGATGCTAACTATGATTCCTAAGACATATTCTAAGAAAAATAAGTCTGGTTTCTTCCGGCGATCTTTCGGCGAACTTCCGACGATCTCTCGGCAATGTTCCGACGAACTCCTGGCAAGCTCCTGGACTTCACGATGATATTCTTGGCAAGTTCTGATGAGCTTCTTTGGCAAGATTCTGGACCTCTCGGTTGGTTCTGGCAGAACTTTCGACGAACGTCCGGACTTCCGACGAACTCTTGAACTCCCAACGAAATCGCGTTCTTGACTCCGAGACTTCATTTTGCTTTATGTCTTGCTATCATAGTTAATCTTGCACATAAAAAAAAACACTTCGATCTAGACAATTATTACTAAGCATGAATCATATTGTCCGGCATGTCATTGGTCCATCGACGCTTCGTCAGATTCTTCGGCTCATCGTCCTCTCTTGCGGCGTAAATCTCAATCCGCCATTTGACCTCCACAACTTTGATAGATTTGGCACAATATCTGCTCTTATTGGCCCGATGTCCGAATCTATGGCTCGAAGCCTTCTGACGATACGTCGATCGATCCTTCGGCCCGACGTCTAATCTTCTAACATGTTTTCCTCCGGCCCAATATGATTCTTCCCACTTTAATTGTCTCTCTCTGATTGAAGCATCTTGCATCACTCAAAACGTAGATCAAATCATAAACGCTTATCAATTGGTTTCATCATCAAAATTCAAGATTCAAAAGAATCCTCTAATAAATCCATTGACTAGGTCTCAAATTTAGGCATGGTAGAGTAGTGTTGTGCTCCACAAAATTTCATAGTTGGGGAGTAAAGTGCCCCTTCAACTGGTGGTTTGATGGTTCTCAGGTGCTCCTAGGATATCGACACCACATTAGGTGCAGGAACCTCGATGGGTGTCGATGCCGGTAGCGATTGAGCCAGTGACTATGGTTGAGCTAGTAGTATCATTTATTGTGATAACTAGGACATAAGTGGAGCCATATATCATGCTCGTTAGTATCTACATGTGCTAGATGAGTATTTTAAGAACACCTTGATGGGGATAAGAAGGTGGCTTGAGGTCATCCCCAAGGCTTAAAGGCCTAGGCCAATGAATAGACGCCAGTACCACATCAACATTTGCTTCGAGGTGGATATGTCCATGTACGAAAAGAGTAGTTGTTGCCCCTCTCGGATGAAAGTGCCATAGGTCAAGGGCAAAGCCTCTTTTCTCGAAAGTTCATTGAGAGAGTTGATGGGCAGGAGTTGTTGTAATATCGGTCCCTTCTTCTAGTGCCAAAATAATGAGGGAAGATGTTGTTGATATCCCAATCAACCCGACATGGTCTGGACCCGTATGCATAGGTTTGCCCAAAGTGCCTTAAGGTGGAAACACCAAGATCCTGTAGTGCCACCTGTATGAAGACCGAGATCTAAAGAGGTCTTGATCTGGTCCCTCTGAAGCCCAAGTTAGACTTCTCTTTTTCACTAATGACAATGAGAGCACTCTCAGAAAAGATGCGGGAGGCAAGGTCCATGGTGACAAGGAAGGCATTGTGGAGAATAGGTGGCTGCGCACCTCTTTAGCATCCCTTATCTCCCCCTTCCATTCTCTCTTTTGCCTTTCTCCAAACTTGTGATCGACTCACCGACAATAAGAAGTAGCCTTGTGAATATTTCATGACAACTCATGGATGAGTTTTTTTTGCAAAAGGTAAGAACACCTTCAGTATCTAGGGTCAAAGATCGACCGTAGACTGCGTTCAATTAGCTGTTTGCTCTCCAATTGGGCACGGCAATCACTCATTCTTAAGGCCAAAGAATCGAACAAAAAAAGGAGGCCAGCTATCCATTCCTAGTTCAACTATAGTTGGAAGAGGGTAATTATTGTTATTTGTGGCCTCTATGGTAGATTAAGTCAAGAGGCATCAGAGGCGATAATTTACCCAATCAGAGATGTGATGGACAAGTTTTTCCTCTTCACTCTTGCTTTATTTTATTTGCGATCGGTTGGACTAAATTATAGAAATGTTGATCGAATTACTCACCCAAAAATTTAATTAAGATATTTTCCTTTTTTAAATTGATAATTTATTTATTTACCTATTATAATTACATCTCTAAGGAAAGGGTGTGATGATTTTGTATTTCCTCCGTTCAAACATTACGTGCAGTTCAAATCAAGTAGATATTGCCCATTATGCTTGTTTTTCTATGTTATTACTCACATTTAAATACTTCCTTCACATACTACACATTTATACGAACGAAGGATCAAGAGGAAGAAGAAGAAGAAGAAGAAGAAGCTAAGGGTTAGGGTGCATGTCGCCGGAGCAACTGAGGATGAGAACTGTTATAGCGCTAATCCTTCTGCTTACCTTCGGTACGCGTGAAACCAAACTATTTCTCTTTCTACTTACTTTTTTGCTTCTCTCATCTCTGATTCCATAATAATATATTCTAAAGAGTTATACTAATAATCGACCATACAATCTTATTCAAACTTAAGCTTTATCTAATATGCTAGATATATTTTTTTTTCAACCAAATATTTGTCATATTTGGTTTGATCAAAATATGTGCAACTTACTTGAAACATTAGAATCACACGTACTCAAATCCCTATATACTTATTTAGATTATGATACATATTTTCTTGTATCAGGTACAACCTTGATGTGTGTTAGTGGTTTGCGTGCAACGGTGACGTCTTCGTCCTCCTCCTCTTCCTCCAAATCGACAAATCGGATAGGAAACGAGTGCAGCATGGATGACATCGTGTTGCACCAAGACGCGACGCCGCCGCTGCCCAGTGGGATCCCAACGTACACGGTGAATGTGCAGAATCTTTGCCCGTTGAAAGACGGGTGTGCCATGGGCCAAATCCACCTAAGCTGCGGCAAGTTTAGCAGCGCTCGCCAAATCAACCCCCGCATCTTCCGCCGCCTCAGCATCAACGACTGCCTCCTCAACGACGGCCGCCCCCTCCGCCCGGGCGAAACCATCTCTTTCCAGTACGCCAACTCCTTCTCTTACCCCATGGCTGTTTCCAGCGCCACCTGCGTCCCCTCAGCCTAAACCTCTACCTTCACCTGCTTTCATTACCAGACACTCAATTTTGGAGTTATTGTTGGTAGATATGGCTGAAATATACGCTTTTAATTTCCGCTTCTTTGATAGTGCACTAACGCACCTTTTGCTGTGGTGAGTGGTCAGAGCAAGTGCGTCATTCGCTGGATGACAGCATTGAGAGCATTGTTTTACGATGGGAAGATCATTAAACACGTCCAATTCAAAGCAGAATATTTAAAGGACATCGTAATTGGAACTAAAATTAGAGTAGTCAAGAAATGTTATTGCACTTGTCCTTCCGATTCCAGCTTCTTCGTTTTAGTGCATTTTAATTCTAATGATACACTGAGCGAGCAAGCTTTGAATCATCAACACCGTCTGAAGTACTTAAGGATGTGTGAATTTGAAGATCTTACATGAAGCTTCTGAGATGAGCAGGTTAGGTAGTAACCCATCTGGTCAAGTGAAGCTTCAGCTGCCTCAAAGACACGATGTGATTAGAATGCACAGTTGTTGTCAACTTAAGGTCGATTTGAGGACATTTAGAAGATGAGACCATGTTAAAGATATCTCGAATATTCAATCAACATGAAATAGTTATCTTAGGGCATAGTCAAGTTAGAGCAAGATCTAGCTTTAGGCATACATTTCACAAGGTGGTTGTCTATTCCTTGCAATTGTTCGTGCAACGTCGGACTCATCACTTGAAATGTGCTTCATGTTAAGGTAGAGGTTAAGGTAAAATTAAATTGGCTTCTTGTGGAAGCAGTTGCAGCACCAGGTCGGTTGGTTGAATGACCTACTTGGAATTGGAGTTCCTTGTAACCTTCAGAATCGTAGACGCATGTATTTCATATCCCACTTCATGCAAAAGACTGTGTCAAGTTTATCTAACAAAACTCCTCCATCGATCATGGTAGTATGAATCTATAGGTATTTAAAACCTGTAAGTATCTGTTTAATAAGTTTGGAATGAAAACATATCTTAGAAAATTGTTTTATATATTGTTGTTCTTATAACCATTGGTTAGTTAATAAGGGAATATTTCCTTTAGATGATCTACTAATGTAAAGTTCTTCATCGACTCCGATCCATTGACATGAGATGTCCAATAGGTGCTAATTTAATTTCATATGTCAAGTCTCAATTAGCCAAAAATAATAGATTTTTGGCCAATTGATTTTGTAAATCTTTGATAGAAAATTAAGGGATTGAAGATGTCATTCAAACAAGGAAGATTTCATTAATGGAACCTAGACAATCATGGGAGGCTTCGAAGTTAATCCAATATTAGATTTTTGTTTAAGAATGAAATCCTTTTACTATTGTCCATATTTGGTTCCTCCTTTGGAATCTAATCACATCCAAGATCTAATCAAATATGATGAACTGAGACAGTATTTTGTAAATACATAAGTCACCAATGGGAACCAGAGTCTCACTAAGCTAGCTAATTTACCCAATGTTCAATTAAATTGACCCTTATAAATACCTCGATGGAGAGGGAAATAGAGATTGAAACCCATTTAGTCTCTAGCGTGCATGCTTCTTGACCATGATCAATCCTTTCCCGAGCACCTTAAAGGTTTGGTCTTCACTCGAAATCCTCTATTTTTTCTTGTTTGAAGTTTCTTATGGTAGTTATCTCAACTTTGTGAGCTCCGATTGGAGGCATGGAGATTGTGGGTGTTGAAAACTTTTAAATCGATAATAATGAGTTTACATCAAACTAATCGTATGGTTCCTACTAACACTAACCTTGTGCCATAGTCCATTCTTTTATTCTTGAACAATTTAGCATGCATAAAACAAGTTCAGATGCCCCTTTTCTCTAAAAAGTGATAATAGTATTTTACCCTATCACCAAACTTCTTGCATTTGTAACGTTAAGCTTTTCTTTTGTTACAATGATTCTTCTCTTTATGATTATTTGTGTTACATATTTTTCATCCTCTCTGTGGTCTTTATCTATTGAAATTTTATTATAATTTATTTTTTATCTTCATTTTGATGAACCTCTATCTCTCCCAAGGAATTCACTTTAAGTTACTCTCTTATTCTTTGTGATTGGTTGTTTGATTTACCCTTTATGTTTTCGGACCCAATAAATTTTTTATTAAGATATAATCTCCATAGTTTTATTTTGAAAGTTAGATCAACCCTTATTAGAGATTTGAACCCAAATCAGAGAGCTTAATTGTACGCTCGCTTGTTCGAGCCTTTCAGAACAAGTTTCGCACGGCCCCCATCCGAGGTTGCATAGCCATCCATGAATAATGTCCATGCTGGTGGGATATAGTTGTTGATCTCAAGCAAAGGGTGAGATAGTTCCAAAATAAAGTCCAATAACCCCTGTGCCTTTATTGCAGTCCTCGAAACATATCGGATTTCAAACTCATCCAACTCTACTGACCACCTCAATAGTCAACCCGAGACATCAAACGGAAAGAGGACCTATCTGAGTGATTGGTCGGTATTCGCTTACACAGCATGCACTTGAAAATAGGAATGAAGCTTCCTTACCACCTAGGTGGCAATGAGGTAAAGGCTTAGAGTTTCATCCGAGGTTGAGGAAGTGAGATGTGGCAATTAGGCAAGGTGGACTTTTAGCCTTTCAAAAGCCTCATGATACTCTTCTATCCGTAGGAAGTCCTTTAGATTCTTTAATGCTTGAAAAAAAGGCAAATACCTATCACCCGATTGAGATAAGAATTGGCTAAGCACTATTATTCACCCTATTAACTATTGGACTTCCCTTACTGACCGAGGTGTTGGCACATCTCTAATATGGCTTTCACATTCTTGGGGTTTATATTTATTCCCCTTTGGTGCATAATAAATCTGAGGAACTTTCCCAAGTTGACTCCGGAAGCACATTTAGTTAGATTGTGGCACATGTTGAGGTTCTTTGGGACTTCAAATGTTTCCGTTAAGTCTGTCAAATGCAATTCGATTGTCCAACTTTTTACTATCATGTCAACTACATACACTTCAATGTTTCTTCCGATCTTGTGTGTTAATATCTTTTTTCACCATTCTTTGGTACATCACCTCCACATTTTTTAACCTGAATAGCATGACTCGGAAGCAAAATATGTCTCATTCGGTGAAAAAGAAAGTGTGTTAAGGATCCTCTCATGCCATTCTGATTTGATTTTAAATTGAGAATGCTTCCATAAAAATGGGGAGCTTATGACTAGAGGTAGAATTAACAACCTAATCAATCTAAGGAAGTGGATAGCTATCATTTGGATATGCTTTGTTGAAATTGGTATAATCAACACACATCCTCCAATTTTCATTGGATGTTTGAATGAGTATAACATAAGCAATCCATTGGGGGTTCTGCATCTCAATAATAAATCGAACTCCTGATAACTTATCTACCTCATCAATAATTACCTACTAGTGGTTGGGAGCAAACTTCTAAGGCCTTTGCTTCACTAACTTGCCTTCGAAATAATGTTCAAGTGATGTTGAACTATGTTGGGGTCGATTCCTAATATGCCTCTCAGTGATCACGTAAATACCTTAGTGTTCTCCCAAAGAAAGTTGATGAGTTGCACTTGTCTCTGTTTAGGAAGTGTCATTTCGACATTGACAGTTCAATCAATTCTAGCCTTGTCTAGGGCAGCCTCAATCAGCGGCTCCATCGGTTTAGGATGTGAGGTGGACTTGGCGAAGCCGTTGGTGTCTATAGGTGGCGTTTTAGAACGAGCCTTCTTCGATAGAGAGTTCACCGTCAGGTAGAACTAGCACGACTCCCTTGGGTTACTTCTTAGCTCCCAAATTCCAATTCCCATTAAAAACTTCATTACTATGTTAAAGATTGACACCACCACTCTTAGGCTATTTAATGTGGTTCGGTCTATGATTGCGTTATATATTGAGGGGATATCTACCATCATAAATATAGCCAACATTGTTTTGAAATAATGCTCATCTCCGAATATGACATGCAGATTCACGGTCCTATGGTGGGAGAGAGAATCACTCATAAATTTTGTTAGTAAAGAAGTCAGAGGAGTTTAGTTGTTAGTCGAGAGTTTGAGTTTTTAGAAAGCATCAAAGTAGGGGATATCGATTGAAAATAGGAATGCAGCTTCCTTACCACCTAGGTGGCAATGAGGTAAAGGCTTAGAGTTTCATCCGAGGTTGAGGAAGTGAGATGTGGCAATTAGGCAAGGTGGACTTTTAGCCTTTCAAAAGCCTCATGATACTCTTCTATCCGTAGGAAGTCCTTTAGATTCTTTAATGCCTGAAAAAAAAGGCAGATACCTATCACTCGATTAGGAAAAGAATCAACTAAGCACTGTTATTCACCCTGTTAACTATTGGACTTCTTTTATTGATCGAGGTGGTGGCAAATCTCTAATATAACTTTCACATTCTTGGGGTTTTCATTTATTCTCCTTTGGTGCATAATAAATCTGAGGAACTTTCCCAAGTTGACTCCGGAAGCACATTTAGTTAGATTGTGACACATGTTGAACATCTTTGAGACTTAAAATGTTTCTGCTAAGTCTGTCAAATGCGATTTGGTTGTCCAACTTTTTACTATCATGTCATCTACATACACTTCAATGTTTCTTCCGATCTTGTGTTTTAATATCTTGTTCACCATTCTTTGGTACATCACCTCCACATTTTTTTAACCTGAATAGCATGACTCGGAAGCAAAATATGTCTCATTCGGTGAAAAAGAAAGTGTGTTAAGGATCCTCTCATGCCATTTTGATTTGATTATAAATTGAGAATGCTTCCATAAAAATGGTGAGCTTATGACTAGAGGTAGAATTAACAACCTAATCAATCTAAGGAAGTGGATAGCTATTATTTGGATATGCTTCGTTGAAATTGGTATAATCAACACACATCCTCCAATTTTCATTGGACGTTTGAATGAGTATAACATTGGCAAACAATTGGGGGTTCTACATCTCAATAATAAATCGAACTCCTGATAACTTATCTACGTCATCAGTAATTACCTACTAGTGGTTGGGAGCAAACTTCTAAGGCCTTTGCTTCACAAACTTACCTTCGAAATAATGTTCAAGTGATGTTGAACTACGTTGGGGTCGATTCCTAACATGCTTCTCAGTGATCACGTAAATACCTCGGTGTTCTCCCAAAGAAAGTTGATGAGTTGCACTTGTCTCTCTTTAGGAAGTGTCATTTCGACCTTAATAACTCGATCAATTCTGGCCTTGTCTAGGGTTGCCCCAATCAGCGGCTCTACCTGTTTAGGATGTGAGGTGGACTTGGCGAAGCCTTTGGTGTCTAAAGGTGGCATTTTAGTGTTGAATCACGTATTTTGATGATGAAACCACTTGATATATGTTTATGATTTAATCTGCATTTTGAGTAACGCAGGATACTTCGATCAGGATGAGACAATTAAAGCAGGAAAATCATGTTGTGCTGGAGGAACATGTCAGAAGATTGGACGTCGGGCCGGTGGATCGGTCGACGTATCGACAGAAGGCTTCTGGCCGTGGACTCGGGCATCGGGCCAAGAAGAGCGGGTATTGTGCCAAAGATATCGGAGTTGCAGAGTCAACTGGCCGATTGGGCAATAGGCTGTAGGAAAGTACGATGCGCCGAAGAATCAGACGAAGTGTCGAGGGACCAATGACATGCCGGACAACTTGGTTAATTGCTTAGGATTAATTGTCTCGATCGAAGTTTTTGTTTTAAGTGTGTAGGATTAACTACGATGAAAGTAAGACATGCAGCAAGAGTTGCGCCGGAGTCATGACAATGATCACGTTGGGAGTTCGAGAGCTCGACGGAAGTTCGGACAATCGTCGGAGGTTCTACGGGAACAAATCCGAGAAGTCCAGAAGCTTGCCAAAGGAGCTCGTCGGAACTTGCCAAGTGGATCATCGCAGTCCAGGAGTTTGCTAGAAGTCCGCAGGAGCATCACCGAGTGTTCATCGGATGATCGACGGAAGTTCGCCGGAAACTCGCCGGAAGAAGCGAGTGACGCACCGAAGCAAGCTGCAGAATATGTCTTAGGAAATAATCGTAGTTAGCACTTTGATTAAGTTAGAAATGGGAGGTGATCCCATTAGCTTAATCCTGGGGCAATTGGGCCCCTGAAGAACTCAAATTGGATCGAATGGTTCAACCCATTCGGACCCAGGTTGCTGTGGGAGGTGCAACCGCCCAGGCAGGGAGGTAGCACCGCCCAGGCTATGTCTCCCAGCGAGACTGGGCGGTGCAACCGCCCCAGCCAAGAGGTGCAACCGCCCAGGGCTTAGTCTCCGAGCGAGACTGGGCGGTGCAACCTCCTCTGTCAGGAGGTAGCACCGCCAAAGCTCAAGTTTCGAGCTCTGCCAGGCGGTGCAACCTCTCCTGTCAGGCGGTGCAACCGCCTGAGCTCGGTCTTCGAGCTCTGGCAGAGAGGTGCAACCGCCCCTGACAGAGGTAGCACCGCCCAGAGGCTCAGTCTTCGAGCTCTGCCAGGCGGTGCAACCGCCCCAGTCAGGAGGTGCAACCGCCTGATCCCGGAATTCCGGGATTTGATCGTTTTGAGCTCCAAATTTGAACTGGGTAGGGGCCTATAAATACCCCACCCATTCAGCATTGAAAAGATAGAGACCTACACCGAATTCTTGATCTTTTCTGTTATTCTAAGAGCTCAAATTTGTGTAAAGTCCAAAAGTTCTCCTCTTTCTGTTCTTTAAGTCTTGAGTTGTAAAGAGAGGAGAGAAAGGTTCTGTAAGGGTTGTCTCCTGAGCCCGTCAAAAGGAGTGAAACTGTAAAAGGGCAGTTGGCCTTCGCCTATTGAAGGAAGGCCTCTAGTTGACGTCGGTGACCTCGTCGGTGGAGGAAGCTAAAAGTGGAGTAGGTCAAGACTGACCGAACCACTCTAAATCTCTGGTTTGCTTTTATTTTGAGCACTTTATCATTACTGCAAACCTCCTACATAGCTACTGCTCTCTGCGCTTTTACGAACAAGTTTCTAAGTTCTGATCTTTCCGAATCTACATTCAGACGTAAATCGATGTTTTCGTACGATCTTTACATTGCAGTTTACATTTACGTTTTGATTCTATTTATAACTGCAAACTGTCTTCTGTGCTTTTACGAACGAGTTTCTTTGCAGTTTACGTTTACGTTTTGATTCCATTTATAACCGCAAACTACGCTTAGACGCAATCTACGCTTAGACGCAAACTGCTCTTAGACGCAAACTGCACTTAGACGCAATCTGAGCTTAGACGCAAACTGCGCTTAGATATAAACTGCGCTTAGACGCAAACTGCATTTAGACGCAAACCGCATTTAGACGCAAACTGCGTAAACTGGTTTTAGATGCAAACTGTGTTTAGACGTAAACTGCACTTAATCATAAGTAATCTTAGAATCGGCTTTTGTATCAAAATAGTTTTTATCGAACGAACGCAGCTTTCGTTTTTAATCGCTGAAAGATTTCCGCTGCACTAATTCACCCCCCCCCCCCCCCCCCCCCTCTTAGTGCTCTCGATCCTAACAATTGGTATTAGAGCGGGGTTTTTCTCATTTTGGATTTACACCCGAGAGAAATGGCTCTTCATAGCTTTCAAGAGGGCTTTTCGGTCTTTCATCCACCGTTGTTTATCGGATTGGACTAAACTTATTGGAAAACTCGAATGAGAGTTTTCTTGATTTCTTTGAATTTGGATTTATGGAATATCGTTGAAAACGATTTTCAACTTCCCTCTAAACCGATGAACGAATGGTCGGATTTAGAGAAGAAGTATTTTTCTTTAAACGCAAAGGCTATGAATGCCTTATTTTGCGCTTTGGACAAAAATGAGTTCAATCGGGTTTCTTTGTGCGAAACGGCTTTTGATATTTGGCGCACTTTTGAAATCACGCACGAGAGAACTAGTAGAGTTAAAGACTCGAAAGTTAATATTTTACTGCATGATTTCGAGCTTTTTCATATGAAACCAAGCGAAACCGTTATTGACATGTACACCCATTTTACGGATGTCGTCAATGGTTTAAAATCACTTGGTAAAAGCTTTTCGGATTTTGAACTCGTTAACAAAGTTTTGCGCTCACTTTCTAAAACTTGGGATTCAAAAGTAACTGCAATTCAAGAATCGAAAAACTTGAACCAATTTTCACTTGAAGAACTAATTGGTTCATTGATCACATATGAAATGACGTGCAATGCACGTGAAGAACTTGAGAACCACCTTCCAAAGAACAGGAAGGATTTGGGACATAGAACATTTGAAGACCACTCGAGCATAAGCTCAAGTGATGGTGAACTTAAACTACAAATGAAACAAAAATTAAAAAGTAAAAAGAACGGAACTACTTGCTTTGAACGCAAGAAGAAGAACAAAAATTGGGATGAATCGAGCTCCTCTGAAGACGAGGAGAAAATCAACAAAGGCGAGGTGGCAAACTATGCCTTTACGCCTTTCGATGCTAAGGTAATCAAAATGCCTTTTATTTACTTTGAAATTACATGATGCTTAAAGCATTTTTCTTTTTTATTTAATTTTCTTGAAAATTACATGTTTAATAATTTTATAATGAAAATACAAACAATTAGGAATCATGCTTATCATTCTAGTAATTTTGAAAATAATCATGAAAATTGCATGTTTATGATAAACAAAATGATTGTGATTAAAAATACCTTATGAAATCATGCTATATGTGGTTGAGAAGTAATAATGTGTATCATGTTGATTTCCATTGTTATTTCTCGATTTTGAGTATATGAAATCATGCTTAATTTGAAGTTATGATTAATGAGTATATATTTTTTATGTATGATGATTCTTGATTATCGATTTTCATGATAATAACAATGGCTTTAAAAAATTGATGCATGTTTTCATAAATGAAAAGGCATGCTAACATGAAATCGATCACTTAAAATGAAACACTTAAAAAGGGGATAAAATATATTATCAATGAAATCATGAATCTATTTATGTTATAAATTTTGTGAGCCATAAAAATGATTTTGATGATTTAAATTTGAAATGAGTTTTATCAAAATCATGATCTTGATTTTTCTCTTGAATGATTGTGACTTGTATTCCTTGTATTCATGATATGATTTTTATGCAATTCTTTGTATTCATGAAATATTTATCTCATCACCCAATTATTTCTTTTTAAATATTCCTCAAGTGATAATATGAATGCATGAGATATTCATGAATTTATTTTGATGTATGCAAATGAGAAGCTTCGATCATGCATGGTAGGATGCAATGTGACAAATTAATACCATGATGAATTGAAATATTTATGATTTGGAATGATGCATATGCTTTTTATTATGATAATGTATGATGTGTATCATGAATGCTTAAAAAAAAAAAAATTAAATAAATAAATGTTTATATCATGTTAGATGGTTTTACATATTATGCATGATAAACTATAGTGATGAGTGAAACAATGATTGAAAGAATATGAATGATGATTTGAATCATGCATATAATAATGAGTTTATATGTTTTGAAAATGTGCATGTTTTAATTTGAAAATATAATGATGCACAAATGAGATTGATACTAACCTTTGTCATGATTTAAAAATTTATGTAAAGGGTTTTTCCCTTCTTTTTGACAATGACAAAAGGGGAGATAGCTAGCTTGAACAATTCAAGAAGAAAACAAAAATTGCACTTCTCAAAAGAGAAGAAATTGCTATCTTGAACATCACCAAGAAGTGCTATCTTGCAAATCTCAAGACACACAAATGCAATCATGCAAAATTTGTAATTTTGCACATCATTAAAATTTATGATACTTTGGTGATTATGCATGTTCTAAAATGTTATAAAATTCACTAGCTTGCATGATGTAGAACTTAGCTATATTGAACATCACCAAGGAATGCTATCTTGCCTATCTCAAGAAGCAAAAAGTTAACTTGCACATCTAGCAAAACTTATATTTCAAGAAGCAAGAGTTGCTTTCTTGAACATCTCAAAATTGCTAGCTTGCGGGCCTTAAAATGTAGAAATTTTTTGCTAGCTTGTATATGGTAAACTTGCTATCATACTACCATGATGATGAGCATGCCTTATCTTTATGATTATATTTGAAAAACTATGGCAAAAATATGTCCGAATGATTAAACGTGTTAAAATTATTTTTCGGACTTTTTTGATTGAATGATCAAATCACTTGATTGCCATAATGATTTTACACAATTACTTGCCATGATTACCTGTTGGAAATTATGTGCTTGAATACAAAAATTTCCATGATAATAAGCATGTTTTACCTTCATGATTTAATTGAATTTCTCTAGTAAAACCCTGTTCGAATGTATGAAAGTGTCAAATTTCATTTTCGGATTTTCTTGATCCTAACAATTGGATTTTCTTGATACATTATCCTCTTCCGAACTTAACAAGCATATGTCATATCAAGTTTAATTCACATCATTGATTTTTGACATATGGAATCATCTAGCAAATGCACTTATCATGTGAAAAATATTTTTCGAGAAACATATTTGATGATTCCCTCTTATAAAAGGAAGATATTTTTACATACAAGGATTTGACTCACTTACATATCTTAATCCTTGCAAAAATGAAGTGTGCTTTAATATCTTATCGATTTGAACTTCACATATGGCTTTCCTCCTTCATGTAAAAAGATAACAAATAAAAAGGAAGAAGCAATAAAAGCTATCTCCATGTCATGTTTTCCTCGAGATGTTTGCATAATTGGTATCCTATCACTCACTGTTGGAAAATGACATTAATCAATTTATGGCATCGCACTTATATTTAAAATTTGCTTATATCGTTCTCCTTGTTGTTGATGACAAAGGGGGAGAAATATATAAATTGATACTATGAGTGTCATATTTGAAAAATATGAATAGATGTTATGAATGCCATATTATGATGAGATATCTTCATATGAATAGGTGCTATGAATGTCATATCAAGTTAAGATATCAAGAACTTGAATCGCAATTTGACATGTTGATATCTTACCATTTGATGATAGCAAACTTGCATGATGATAACAATAGATATTGTGTTTTTCATGCAATGAGTTAAACTTATATCACAAACACTTGAGTATGGTACTTCTCCTTTTTGTTGATGACAAAGGGGGAGAAGTATGTTGATGACATGACATGTTGCTTGGATTTTTGAATCCAAGAGTTTCTATCAATATGGCATATTGATAGGGGGAGTTTGTTTAAACTCTAGGAGTTAAGGTTAACTCCGTTTATGATGACATGTTGCTTAGATTTTTGAATCTAAGAGTTTCTATCAATATGGCATATTGATAGGGGGAGTTTGTTTAAACTTTGGAAGTTAAGGTTAACTCCATCATCAAGTGGTTGTCATCATCAAAAGAAGAGCGGGTATTGTGCCAAGGATATCGGAGTTGCGGAGCCAACTGGCCGATTGGGCAATAGGCTGCAGGAAAGGACGATACGCCGAAGAATCGGACGAAGCGTCGAGGGACCAATGACATGCCGGACAACTTGGTTAATCGCTTAGGATTAATTGTCTCGATCGAAGTTTTGTTTTGAGTGTGCAGGATTAACTACGATGGAAGAAAGACATGCAGCAGGAGTTGCGCCGGAGTCATGACAACGATCACGTTGGGAGTTCGAGAGCTCTACGGAAGTTCGGACAGTCGTCAGAGGTTCTGCGGGAACAAATCCGAGAAGTCCAGAAGCTTGCCAAAGGAGCTCGTCGGAACTTGCCAAGTGGATCGTCGCAGTCCAGGAATTTGCCGGAAGTCCGCAGGAGCATCACCGAGGGTTCATCGGATGATCGACGGAAGTTCGCCGGAAACTCGCCGGAAGAAGCGAGTGACGCACCGAAGCAAGCTGCAGAATATGTCTTAGGAAATAATCATAGTTAGCACTTTGATTAAGTTAGAAATGGGAGTTAATCCTGGGGCAATTGGGCCCCTGAAGAACTCAAATTGGGTCGAATGGTTCAGCCCATTCGGACCTAGGTTGCTGTGGGAGGTGCAATCGCCCAGGCAGGGAGGTAGCACCGCCCAGGCTATGTCTCCCAGCGAGACTGGGCGGTGCAACCGCCCCAGCCAAGAGGTGCAACTGCCCAGGGATCAGTCTCCGAGCGAGACTGGGCGGTGCAACCTCCTCTGTCAGGAGGTAGCACCGCTAGAGCTCAAGTTTCGAGCTCTGCCAGGCGGTGCAACCTCTCTAGTCAGGCGGTGCAACCGCCTGAGCTCGGTCTTCGAGCTCTGGCAGAGAGGTGCAACCACCCCTGACAGAGGTAGCACCACCTAGAGGCTCAGTCTTTGAGCTCTGCCAGGCGGTGCAACCTCTCTAGTCAGGAGGTGCAACCGCCTGATCCCGAAATTCCGGGATTTGATCGTTTTGAGCTACTTGCTTTGAACATAAGAAGAAGAACAAAAATTGGGATGAATCGAGCTCCTCCGAAGATGAGGAGAAAATCAACAAAGGCGAGGTGGCAAACTACGCCTTTACGCCTTTCGACGCTGAGGTAATCAAAATGCCTTTAATTTACTTTGAAATTACATGATGCTTAAAGCATTTTTCTTTTTTATTTAATTTTCTTGAAAATTACATGTTTAATAATTTTATAATGAAAATACAAACAATTAGGAATCATGCTTATCATTCTAGTAATAATCATGAAAATTGCATGTTTATGATAAACAAAATGATTGTGATTAAAAATACCTTATGAAGTCATGCTATATGTGGTTGAGAAGTAATAATGTGTATCATGTTGATTTCCATTGTTATTTCTCGATTTTGAGTATATGAAATCATGCTTAATTTGAAGTTATGATTAATGAGTATATATTTTTTATGTATGATGATTCTTGATTATCGATTTTCATGATAATAACAGTGGCTTTAAAAAAAAATTGATGCATGTTTTCATAAATGAAAAGGCATGCTAACATGAAATCGATCACTTAAAATGAAACACTTAAAAAGGGGAAAAATATATTATCAATGAAATCATGAATCTATTTATGTTATAAATTTTGTGAGCCATAGAAATGATTTTGATGACTTAAAATTGAAATGAGTTTTATCAAAATCATGATCTTGATTTATCAAATTGAATGAATTGAAAATGAATAATGATTTTTCTTTTGAATGATTGTGACTTGTATTCCTTGTATTCATGATATGATTTTTATGCAATTCCTTGTATTCATGAAATATTTATCTCATCACCCAATTATTTCTTTTCAATATTCTTCAAGTGATGATATGAATGCATGAGATATTCATGAATTTATTTTTTCGATCATGCATGGTAGGATGCAACGTGACAAATTAATACCATGATGATTTGAAATATTTATGATTTGGAATGATGCATATGCTTTTTATTATGATGTGTATCATGAATGCTTAAAAAAAAATTAAATAAATGTTTATATCATGTTAGATGGTTTTACATATTATGCATGATAAGCTATAGTGATGAGTGAAACAATGATTGAAATAATATGAATGATGATTTGGAATCATGCATATAATAATGAGTTTATATGTTTTAAAAAATGTGCATGTTTTAATTTAAAAATATAATGATGCACAAATGAGATTGATACTAACCTTTGTCATGATTTAAAAATTGATGTAAAGGGTTTTTCCCTTCTTTTTGACAATGACAAAAGGGGAGATAGCTAGCTTGCACAATTCAAGAAGAAAGCAGAAATTGCACTTCTCAAAAGAGAAGAAATTGCTATCTTGAACATCACCAAGAAGTGCTAGAAATTTTTTGCTAGCTTGTATATGGTAAACTTGCTATCATACTACCATGATGATGAGCATGCCTTATCTTCATGATTATATTTGAAAAACTATGGCAAAAATATGTCCGAATGATTAAACGTGTTAAAATTATTTTTCGGACTTTTTTGATTGAATGATCAAATCACTTGATTGCCATAATGATTTTACACAATTACTTGCCATGATTACATGTTGAAAATTATGTGCTTGAATACAAAAATTTCCATGATAATAAGCATGTTTTACCTTCATGATTGTAATTGAATATCTCTAGTAAAACCCTGTCCGAATGTATGAAAGTGTCAAATTTCATTTTCGGATTTTCTTGATCCTAACAATTGGATTTTCTTGATACATTATCCTCTTCCAAACTTAACAAGCATATGTCATATCAAGTTTAATTCACATCATTGATTTTTGACATATGGAATCATCTAGCAAATGCACTTATCATGTGAAAAATATTTTTCGAGAAACATATTTGATGATTCCCTCTTATAAAAGAAAGATATTTTTACATACAAGGATTTGACTCACTTACATATCTTAATCCTTGCAAAAATGAAGTGTGCTTTAATATCTTATCGATTTGAACTTCACATATGGCTTTCCTCCTTCATGTAAAAAGATAACAAATAAAAAGGAAGAAGCAATAAAAGCTATCTCCATGTCATGTTTTCCTCGAGATGTTTGCATAATTGGTATCCTATCACTCACTGTTGGAAAATGACATGAACCAACTTATGGCATCGTACTTATATTTAAAATTCGCTTATATCGTTCTCCTTGTTGTTGATGACAAAGGGAGAGAAATATATAAATTGATACTATGAGTGCCATATTTGAAGAATATGAATAGATGTTATGAATGCCATATTATGATGAGATATCAAAAGCATCATTCATATGAATAGGTGCTATGAATGTCATATCATGTTAAAAGATATCAAGAACTTGAATCGTAATTTTAAATGTTGATATCTTACCATTTGATGATAGCAAACTTGCATGATGATAACAATAGATATTATGTTTTTCATGCAATGAGTTAAACTTATATCACAAACACTTGATTGTGGTACTTCTCCTTTTTGTTGATGACAAAGGGGGAGAAGTATGTTGATGACATGACATGTTATGCATAAGTTTATGATGACATGTTGCTTGGATTTTTGAATCCAAGAGTTTCTATCAATATGGCATATTGATAGGGGGAGTTTGTTTAAACTCTGGGAGTTAAGGCTAACTCCGTTTATGATGACATGTTACTTAGATTTTTGAATCTAAGAGTTTCTATCAATATGGCATATTGATAGGGGGAGTTTGTTTAAACTCCAGGAGTTAAGTTTAACTCCGTCATCAAGTGGTTGTCATCATCAAAAAGGGGGAGATTGTTGAATCTCGTATTTTGATGATGAAACTACTTGATATATGTTTATGATTTAATCTGTGTTTTGAGTGATGCAGGATGCTTCGATCTGGATGAGACAATTAAAGCAGGAAAATCATGTTGTGCCGGAGGAACATGTCAGAAGATTGGACGTCGGGCCGGTGGATCGGTCGACGTATCGATAGAAGGCTTCGGGTCGTGGACTCGGGCATCGGGCCAAGAAGAGCGGGTATTGTGCCAAGGATATTGGAGTTGCGGAGCCAACTGGCCGATTGGGCAATAGTCCGCAGGAAAGGACGATACGACGAAGAATCGGACGAAGCGTCGAGGGACCAATGACATGCCGGACAACTTGGTTAATCGCTTAGGATTAATTGTCTCGATCGAAGTTTTGTTTTGAGTGTGCAGGATTAACTACGATGGAAGAAAGACATGCAGCACGAGTTGCGCCGGAGTCATGACAATGATCACGTTGGGAGTTCGAGAGCTCGACGGAAGTTCGGACAGTCGTCGGAGGTTCTGCGGAAACAAATCCGAGAAGTCCAGAAGCTTGCCAAAGGAGCTCGTCGGAACTTGCCAAGTGGATCGACGCAGTCCAGGAGTTTGCCGGAAGTCCGCAGGAGCATCACCGAGGGTTCATCGGATGATCGACGGAAGTTCGCCGGAAACTCGCCGGAAGAAGCGAGTGACGCACCGAAGCAAGCTGCAGAATATGTCTTAGGAAATAATCGTAGTTAGCACTTTGATTAAGTTAGAAATGGGAGGTGATCCCATTAGCTTAATCCTGGGGCAATTGGACCCCTGAAGAACTCAAATTGGGTCGAATGGTTCAGCCCATTCGGACCCAGGTTGCTGTGGGAGGTGCAACCGCCCAGGCAGGGAGGTAGCACCGCCCAGGCTATGTCTCCCAGTGAGACTGGGCGGTGCAACCGCCCCAGCCAAGAGGTGCAACCACCCAGGGCTCAGTCTCTGAGCGAGACTGGGCAGTGCAACCTCCTCTGTCACGAGGTAGCACCGCTAGAGCTCAAGTTTCGAGCTCTGCCAGGCAGTGCAACCTCTCTAGTCAGGCAGTGCAACTGCCTGAGCTCGGTCTTCGAGCTCTAGCAGAGAGGTGCAACTGCCCCTGACAGAGGTAGCACCGCCCAGAGGCTCAGTCTTCGAGCTCTGCCAGGTGGTGCAACCTCTCCAGTCAGGAGGTGCAACCGCCTAATCCCGGAATTCCGGGATTTGATCGTTTTGAGCTCCAAATTTGAACTGGGTTGGGGCCTATAAATACCCCACCCATTCAGCACTGAAAAGAGACAGACCCACACCGAATTCTTGATCTTTTCTGTGATTCTAAGAGCTCAAATTTGTGTTAAGTCCAAAAGTTCTCCTCTTTCTGTTCTTCAAGTCTTGAGTTGTAAAGAGATGAGAGAAAGGTTCTGTAAGGGTTGTCTCCTGAGCCCGTCAAAAGGAGTGAAACTGTAAAAGGGCAGTTGGCCTTCGCCTATTGAAGGAAGGCCTCTAGTTGACGTCAGTAACCTCGTCGGTGGAGGAAGCCAAAAGTGGAGTAGGTCAAGACTGACCGAACCACTCTAAATCTCTGGTTTGCATTTATTTTGAGCACTTTATCATTACTGCAAACCTCCTACATAGCTACTGCTCTCTGCGCTTTTACGAACAAGTTTCTAAGTTCTGATCTTTCCGAATCTGCATTCAGACGTGAATCGGTGTTTTCATACGATCTTTACATTGCAGTTTACATTTACGTTTTGATTCTATTTATAACTGCAAACTGTCTTCTGTGCTTTTACGAACGAGTTTCTTTGCAGTTTACGTTTACATTTTGATTCCATTTATAACTGCAAACTGCGTTTAGACGCAATCTGCGCTTAGACGCAAACTGCGCTTAGACGCAATCTGAGCTTAGACGCAAACTGCGCTTAGATGCAAACTGCGCTTAGACGCAATCTGCATTTAGACGCAAACTGCATTTAGACGCAAACTGCATTTAGACGCAAACTGCGCTTAGACGCAAACTATGTTTAGATATAAACTGCACTTAATCATAAGTAATCTTAGAATCGGCTTTTGCATCAAAACAGTTCTTATCGAACGAACGCAGCTTTCATTTTTAATCGCTGAAAGATTTCCGCTACACTAATTCACCCCCCCCCCCCTCTTAGTGCTCTCGATCCTAACAACACATTCATGTGTATCGCATTGCCACGAACTGTTCCACCATGATCCACTGCACCATGTCGCCTCCTGGTGACATCTCCATTGCATTCTGATCCTTGTGGGATGAACTCGAATTGTGATCCCTCCATATGTGGCCTCTGCCAATATATCGCAGGGTCTCTTCCACCTTCGATTTTGTTCGCTCTTTTGGCAATCGACCTTCATCTACTCACTCTTAGGTCACACCTAGATGAAGTACCGTCTAGGATAGTCCATCACCTAGTAGCTCCCGAAGTCTCCCGACTTCACTGCAATTAGTGCACCATTGTTTGGATCCTGGGCCTCTGCCCCTACCAGCACAATCTTCATTGTGCACCACTTCCTTCATGGCAACTTAAATGGCAACACTGTGACATATTCTTTAAGAGTACCCGCCTCCGCGTCCTCTTGCCCTGTGCCAAGGCCTTCTGAACCCAACTTCGCCTCCGCAAGTTGAGTCGCCTTAGTTCCTCCATCAAATGCTTCTCTGAGATAAGATGCATGTGCCCAGAAGCTCCTTTCTTATTTGGCACCATGCAAGATGAGTCTGCTTCGTCAGAATGAATGACCCATGGAACAACATGATCCTGCTCTTGCCTCTATAAGAGTGCATGTCCTTGACCTCTGTCCAAGGAAAGCACTATGCCTCTACTCCATGTTCCATCTTCTATGCTAGCTTCCTTGATGCGGCTTGGGTACTTCGCCAAGTTACACCCAAGTTGCTCTGCTCCTCGTTTTTGCATTGAATTGATGGTGACCCTCACACCCACCATTCCACGGGTCAACCCTCCCTTGAGTCCAATCTCCATATCGACTCTAAGTGTGCCTTCATTTGTGTTGCTTTGGATCGCTCCCCCACTTGATCTTGCAATGCATCCACCAATGCATTCTCTCAAGCGAGATCATGTGACGACTCCTCGTCGCATGCTCGGTCCATTGAGCTTCGTGGAGTTATTGTTTGTTGAGGTACTTCTCCTCAACATGTGCGGTCTGTTACACACGATTCTCCCTTTGGAGAGCCGGGACTTATCCCTCCTAGATATCTATCCCATTGGAGCAACATCACTCTTCATTTCGGAGACCACCATCCCCTTGGACTACTCCGATTTGCTGAACAAATTATGTATTGTTCTATCTCCTATAAACACACTTGTTAGAATGTGACTCTACGTCAATACAGCCCCCGCTGCACCACTCAAGGCCTAGTAATATGCTAAACTCACTACACACTTCAGTCTCCTATGGACGTATCCTTCACATGCCGAAGAGAAAGTTTCAATGCTCCATGGCAATGAGTTTTGGTTATCATGGGATGGCCGCGAACATTCCATCGTCTACATACAAGCCTATGTATGAGTACCGAATTCTTCGAGTTAGCAATACCTCTCACCTCTCTGAGCTTTGCACAACTCTTTCGGTCGTCGAGCAACTCAATCCACCTTGCATGGTCTCATCCTTTACCAAGCGCCTCGCTTGCCTTAAGCACCATCAAGTATAGTTGTCAACGTTGAGCCGTAGCTCAAACTCAGCCATCCCAACCTTTGTGCGCTTCGCATTCTTCCAAGCTTGCCTGTTCTCGTGGTGCCTCTTACGCGAAGGGTTGGCCATTGCTCTGAATGTGAATCTCATATGCCCGCTCCTCCGAGCGACTCCTTTTCCCAACATCTCTATGCCCCTTTTTCCCCTAAACGGTCGTGCGTGTGCTGACTGTCCTCAACGCAGCCCCGCTAGGTCCCCTACATTTGCATGCTAAGTGTTTCTATGAGTGCTTGTCCCGCTCTGATACCATTTGTCACGGACTTAGTTGGTTTTGCCTAAGTCGTGCGGCACCCTTGCGTGTCCGTCCGCAAAGGTCAGCCTCCCCGAAGCCTCCCATGGTCCCTTAGGACCCACAAAAGAGAAAACGGGTTAGAGAAAATGTTTCACTCAGGATCCACATGCAAACATTTCAGGAAACACTTCATAGACAATGCAAATTACAAACAGACTTTACAAGCTCTGAACAATTACACAACAAAGGGTCAAAATGGTCCACTATAGACCGAAAATCTCTCACAAATGTCAACATGACACAATCTTTATTTAGAAGCCTAAAACTGCCACCAAACCCAACTAAAATGGGACTATTAAGCCTTCGACTGTCTCTCTATATGCTGTGCAAAGTATGAACATATCAAAAGACACGGACATATATAAGCATTACATCAAACATCCTGTTTCGAAGTTTATCCATGCCAATAGGTCAAGGGCAAAGCCTCTTTTCTTGAAAGTTCATTGAGAGAGTTGATGGGCAGGAGTTGTTGTAATATCGGTCCCTTCTTCTAGTGCCAAAATGATGAGGGAAGATATAGTTGATATCCCAATCAACCCGACATGGTCTGGACCCGTATGCATAGGTTTGCCCAAAGTGCCTTAAGGTGGAAACACCAAGATCCTGTAGTGCCACCTATATGAAGACCGAGATCTAAAGAGGTCTTGATCCGGTCCCTCTGAAGCCCAAGTTAGTAATCCAAGGGATATGAGTATAGACATGAGTAGTCAGAAAAGATAAGCCCCAATTTCATTTTAGTAGAAACGAGCTTTTATAACTAATCATAAAGGGATAATATATTTTTATGAAATATTCTATGAGGAGGTAGTCTTTAACCACCTCTAATAGTCTTTTGTCCACGTGGGCCACAAGGGAGGGTGCGTGAACCATAATTATCTATTTTGGACCATTGCCTATGTGGACATAGGGTGACCTTGTCTTCTCCTTCGATCGTGGACACCATATGGTGGTTGCATGTTGGATGACGATTAGTTGATGGTATACTATTTTTCACTAATGACAATGAGAGCACTCTCAGGAAAGACGCGGGAGGCAAGGTCCATGGTGACGAGGAAGGCATTGTGGAGAATTAGGTGGCTGCGCACCTCTTTAGCATCCCTTATCTCCCCCTTCCATTCTCTCTTTTGCCTTTCTCCAAACTTGTGATCGACTCACCCGCAATAAGAAGTAGCCTTGTGAATATTTCATGACAACTCATGGATGAGTTTTTTTTGCAAAAGGTATGAACACCTTCAGTATCTAGGGTCATAGATCGACCGTAGACTGCGTTCAATTAGCTGTTTGCTCTCCAATTGGGCACGGCAATCACTCATTCTTAAGGCCAAAGAATCGAACAAAAAAAGGAGGCCAGCTATCCATTCCTAGTTCAACTATAGTTGGAAGGGGGTAATTATTGTTATTTGTGGCCTCTATGGTAGATTAAGTCAAGAGGCATCAGAGGCGATAATTTACCCAATCAGAGATGTGATGGACAAGTTTTTCCTCTTCACTCTTGCTTTATTTTATTTGCGATCGGTTGGACTAAATTATAGAAATGTTGATCGAATTACTCACCCAAAAATTTAATTAAGATATTTTCCTTTTTTAAATTGATAATTTATTTATTTACCTATTATAATTACATCTCTAAGGAAAGGGTGTGATGATTTTGTATTTCCTCCGTTCAAACATTACGTGCAGTTCAAATCAAGTAGATATTGCCCATTATGCTTGTTTTTCTATGTTATTACTCACATTTAAATACTTCCTTCACATACTACACATTTATACGAACGAAGGATCAAGAGGAAGAAGAAGAAGAAGAAGAAGAAGCTAAGGGTTAGGGTGCATGTCGCCAGAGCAACTGAGGATGAGAACTGTTATAGCGCTAATCCTTCTGCTTACCTTCGGTACGCGTGAAACCAAACTATTTCTCTTTCTACTTACTTTTTTGCTTCTCTCATCTCTGATTCCATAATAATATATTCTAAAGAGTTATACTAATAATCGACCATACAATCTTATTCAAACTTAAGCTTTATCTAATATGCTAGATATATTTTTTTTTCAACCAAATATTTGTCATATTTGGTTTGATCAAAATATGTGCAACTTACTTGAAACATTAGAATCACACGTACTCAAATCCCTATATACTTATTTAGATTATGATACATATTTTCTTGTATCAGGTACAACCTTGATGTGTGTTAGTGGTTTGCGTGCAACGGTGACGTCTTCGTCCTCCTCCTCTTCCTCCAAATCGACAAATCGGATAGGAAACGAGTGCAGCATGGATGACATCGTGTTGCACCAAGATGCGACGCCGCCGCTGCCCAGTGGGATCCCAACGTACACGGTGAATGTGCAGAATCTTTGCCCGTTGAAAGACGGGTGTGCCATGGGCCAAATCCACCTAAGCTGCGGCAAGTTTAGCAGCGCTCGCCAAATCAACCCCCGCATCTTCCGCCGCCTCAGCATCAACGACTGCCTCCTCAACGACGGCCGCCCCCTCCGCCCGGGCGAAACCATCTCTTTCCAGTACGCCAACTCCTTCTCTTACCCCATGGCTGTTTCCAGCGCCACCTGCGTCCCCTCAGCCTAAACCTCTACCTTCACCTGCTTTCATTACCAGACACTCAATTTTGGAGTTATTGTTGGTAGATATGGCTGAAATATACGCTTTTAATTTCCGCTTCTTTGATAGTGCACTAACGCACCTTTTGCTGTGGTGAGTGGTCAGAGCAAGTGCGTCATTCGCTGGATGACAGCATTGAGAGCATTGTTTTACGATGGGAAGATCATTAAACACGTCCAATTCAAAGCAGAATATTTAAAGGACATCGTAATTGGAACTAAAATTAGAGTAGTCAAGAAATGTTATTGCACTTGTCCTTCCGATTCCAGCTTCTTCGTTTTAGTGCATTTTAATTCTAATGATACACTGAGCGAGCAAGCTTTGAATCATCAACACCGTCTGAAGTACTTAAGGATGTGTGAATTTGAAGATCTTACATGAAGCTTCTGAGATGAGCAGGTTAGGTAGTAACCCATCTGGTCAAGTGAAGCTTCAGCTGCCTCAAAGACACGATGTGATTAGAATGCACAGTTGTTGTCAACTTAAGGTCGATTTGAGGACATTTAGAAGATGAGACCATGTTAAAGATATCTCGAATATTCAATCAACATGAAATAGTTATCTTAGGGCATAGTCAAGTTAGAGCAAGATCTAGCTTTAGGCATACATTTCACAAGGTGGTTGTCTATTCCTTGCAATTGTTCGTGCAACGTCGGACTCATCACTTGAAATGTGCTTCATGTTAAGGTAGAGGTTAAGGTAAAATTAAATTGGCTTCTTGTGGAAGCAGTTGCAGCACCAGGTCGGTTGGTTGAATGACCTACTTGGAATTGGAGTTCCTTGTAACCTTCAGAATCGTAGACGCATGTATATCATATCCCACTTCATGCAAAAGACTGTGTCAAGTTTATCTAACAAAACTCCTCCATCGATCATGGTAGTATGAATCTATAGGTATTTAAAACCTGTAAGTATCTGTTTAATAAGTTTGGAATGAAAACATATCTTAGAAAATTGTTTTATATATTGTTGTTCTTATAACCATTGGTTAGTTAATAAGGGAATATTTCCTTTAGATGATCTACTAATGTAAAGTTCTTCATCGACTCCGATCCATTGACATGAGATGTCCAATAGGTGCTAATTTAATTTCATATGTCAAGTCTCAATTAGCCAAAAATAATAGATTTTTGGCCAATTGATTTTGTAAATCTTTGATAGAAAATTAAGGGATTGAAGATGTCATTCAAACAAGGAAGATTTCATTAATGGAACCTAGACAATCATGGGAGGCTTCGAAGTTAATCCAATATTAGATTTTTGTTTAAGAATGAAATCCTTTTACTATTGTCCATATTTGGTTCCTCCTTTGGAATCTAATCACATCCAAGATCTAATCAAATATGATGAACTGAGACAGTATTTTGTAAATACATAAGTCACCAATGGGAACCAGAGTCTCACTAAGCTAGCTAATTTACCCAATGTTCAATTAAATTGACCCTTATAAATACCTCGATGGAGAGGGAAATAGAGATTGAAACCCATTTAGTCTCTAGCGTGCATGCTTCTTGACCATGATCAATCCTTTCCCGAGCACCTTAAAGGTTTGGTCTTCACTCGAAATCCTCTATTTTTTCTTGTTTGAAGTTTCTTATGGTAGTTATCTCAACTTTGTGAGCTCCGATTGGAGGCATGGAGATTGTGGGTGTTGAAAACTTTTAAATCGATAATAATGAGTTTACATCAAACTAATCGTATGGTTCCTACTAACACTAACCATGTGCCATAGTCCATTCTTTTATTCTTGAACAATTTAGCATGCATAAAACAAGTTCAGATGCCCCTTTTCTCTAAAAAGTGATAATAGTATTTTACCCTATCACCAAACTTCTTGCATTTGTAACGTTAAGCTTTTCTTTTGTTACAATGATTCTTCTCTTTATGATTATTTGTGTTACATATTTTTCATCCTCTCTGTGGTCTTTATCTATTGAAATTTTATTATAATTTATTTTTTATCTTCATTTTGATGAACCTCTATCTCTCCCAAGGAATTCACTTAAGTTACTCTCTTATTCTTTGTGATTGGTTGTTTGATTTACCCTTTATGTTTTCGGAACCAATAAATTTTTTATTAAGATATAATCTCCATAGTTTTAGTTTGAAAGTTAGATCAACCCTTATTAGAGATTTGAACCCAAATCAGAGAGCTTAATTGTATGCTCGCTTGTTCGAGCCTTTCAGAACATGTTCGGCACGGCCCCCATCCGAGGTTGCATAGCCATCCTTGAATAATGTCCATGCTGGTGGGATATAGTTGTTGATCTCAAGCAAAGGGTGAGACAGTTCCAAAATAAAGTCCAATAACCCCTGTGCCTTTATTGCAGTCCTCGAAACATATCGGATTTCAAACTCATCCAACTCTACTGACCACCTCAATAGTCAACCCGAGACATCAAACGGAAAGAGGACCTATCTGAGTGATTGGTCGGTATTCGCTTACACAGCATGCACTTGAAAATAGGAATGAAGCTTCCTTACCACCTAGGTGACAATGAGGTAAAGGCTTAGAGTTTCATCCAAGGTAGAGGTAGTGAGATTTGGCAATTAGGCAAGGTGGACTTTTAGCCTTTCAAAAGCCTCATGATACTCTTCTATCCGTAGGAAGTCCTTTAGATTCTTTAATGCCTGAAAAAAAGGCAAATACCTATCACCCGATTGGGATAAGAATTGGCTAAGCTCTGTTATTCACCCTGTTAACTATTGGACTTCGTTTACTGACCGAGGTGGTGGCACGTCTCTAATATAACTTTCACATTCTTGGGGTTTTCATTTATTCTCCTTTGGTGCATAATAAATCTGAGGAACTTTCCCAAGTTGACTCCGGAAGCACAGTTAGTAAGATTATGACACATGTTGAACATCTTTGAGACTTAAAATGTTTCCGCTAAGTTTGTCAAATGCGATTTGGTTGTCCAACTTTTTGCTGTCATGTCATCTACATGCACTTCAATGTTTCTTCTGATCTAGTGTTTTAATATCTTGTTCACCATTCTTTGGTACATCACCTCTACATTTTTTAACCTAAATAGCATGACTCGGTAGCAAAATATGTCTCATTCGGTGAAAAAGAAAGTGTGTTAATGATCCTCTCATGCCATTTTGATTTGATTATAAATTGAGAATGCTTCTATAAAAATGGGGAGCTTATGACCAGAGGTAGAATTAACAACCTAATCAATCTAACGAAGTGGATAGCTATCATTTGGATATGCCTCGTTGAAATTGGTATAATCAACACACATCCTCCAATTTTCATTAGACGTTTGAATGAGTATAACATTGGCAAACCATTGGGGGTTCTGCATCTCAACAATAAACCGAACTCCTAACAACTTATCTACCTCATCAGTAATTACCTACTAGTGGTTGGGAGAAAACTTCTAAGGCATTTGCTTCACTAACTTACCTTCGAAGTAATGTTCAAGTGATGTTGAACTACGTTGGGGTCGATTCCTAACATGTCTCTCAGTGATCACGTAAATACCTCGGTGTTCTCCCAAAGAAAGTTGATGAGTTGCACTTGTCTCTCTTTAGGAAGTGTCATTTCGACCTTGACAACTCTATCAATTCTGGCCTTATCTAGGGCTGCCTCAATCAGCGGCTCCATTGGTTTAGGATGTGAGGTGGACTTGGCGAAGCCTTTGGTGTCTACAGGTGGCATTTTAGAACGAGCCTTCTTCGATAGAGAGATCACCGTCAAGTAGATCTAGCACGACTCCCTTGGGTTACTTCTTAGCTCCCCATTGCCAATTCCCATTAAAAACTTCATTACTATATTAAAGATTGACACTACCACCCTTAGGCTATTTAACGTGGATCGATCTATGATTGCATTGGATATTGAGGGGATATCTACCACCATAAATATAGCCAACATCGTTTTGGAATAATGCTCATCTCCGAATATGACATGTAGATTCACGGTCCTAAGGTGGGAGACAGAATCACTCATAAATTTTGTTAGTAAAGAAGTCAGAGGGGTATAGTTGTTTGTCGAGAGCTTGAGTTTTTAGAAAGCATCAAAGTAGAGGATATCGATAGAGCTACCTATGTCAATCATGACCCTGTTCACTAGAACTTCAATACTATGTGGTAAGTTGACACCATTGCCCTTAGTCTATTCGGCATGGATCAACCTATGATTACATTGTATGCTAAATAGATATCCACCATCATGAATCTAGTTAGCATCATTTTGGAGTAATGCACATCTCCGAATATGACATGTAGGTTCATGGTCCCAAGAGGGGAGATAAAATCGCTCATGAATCCCATAAATGAAGAATACATAGGGTTATGGTTATTAGTCGAGAACCCGAGTTTTTGGAAAGCATCAAAGTAGAGGATATCGGTAGAGCTACATGTGTTGATCATGATCCTATTCACTAAAGCATTGATCATCTTTATCGAAACTATTGAGGCATTATCGAGGTTCAGGTCAAGGTTCTCTATCTCTTCCTTCTTGAAGTTTATCTCTAGGTCACCCTTTATCCTTAGGCTCTTTTCAATGGTAGCATAGACATAAGCTTTACAACTTGAAGAGCTATCTCGCCCTAAGGCAGGTCCACCAATGATGATGTCAATCTATCTCTTCATGACTCCTAAAGTCGGGGTGTGGGTTTCTAACGTTTTTGGATGAACCGATCATAGCATCCCTGGCATATAAATTCTTCAATATATGATCTTTCAAGTTACAACAATCCTCCATGGCATAGTCATAATCTCGGTGGAACTCATAGTATTTGGAAGTATCTCTTTTCGCTAATGGAGTCTTCATTGGGTGAGAGTCTTTTAAAAGCCCTTTCTCTTTTATCAATAGAAAAACTTCAGTTCTAAACAAATTTAAGGGGTTTAGCTCATACCTTAGGTGAGGTAAATTGGGTCATTCATTCCTCCTTTGTCGTGGTGACCTCTGGGTTAGAGTGGATTATAGTTGCTCCTACTATGGCATCTTGCCTAACTCCTCACGTTTACTAGAGACCATTGTCTTGGTAGCAGCGTATTGATTAGTCCTCAAAAGTACCTTTGGTATCATTACTGGTGGCCTTTTCATTAATGACTAGAAGAGATGAGAGGGCTTTAACCCCATCATAAGGTCTTTTTTATGAGCAATGGATAGGCATCCACTATATCTCAAAATTCATTAGTGAAGCATGTGACAAATTCTACAATCATCTCTTCCTTCCCTTGTCTGAGTCCAAGAAGCATTGCTGCTAATGGTCTCGGGAGCACATTTCTAAGAAAGTGAAGTTCAAACTTAAACCAACGAAAAGCAACTTCAGGCAAGCATATCATTCTTGTGCTGAACATCTTAATATGGTTGAGAATGTGTGACACATCAGGGCATCCAAAGTATCATACAACTATATTTGAGCATGAAAAGTTATAATGTGCTCTATCAAGTCGATAATGCCATCGAATGCCTCTAATGATAGGAGGTGAAAGTTTATTGGAATCGACATTTTCTTAGATTTTTTGGTTGAATAGCGATCAACCTAAGTTGGGGTTGACCAACACTTCCCATTTGGATTGTTTAAACTCTCGTTACATCTCCTCTAAACATCGATCCATTTTTCATAGTTGGATCCATATGAAATCTATTAGGAATGAGTCGGCACTAAGAGGGGGGGGTGAATTAGTGCAACGGTAAAAATTACGTCAGTTATGGAAATTTTGTTTTATACGATAAAACCGATTTAAAAAATACTTAATTATGAAAGCAATAAGAAGAGTGTAGTAAGTAATGAGAAGGCAATTTGCAGTTTAAAGTAAATTACACAAATGAAAGGCAAACCATATTTTTATAGTGGTTCGGTCGTCGTGACCTACATCCACTCCGCCGATTCCTCTTCCGTCGAGGCTACCGGCATCTGCTATCGGCCATCCTTCAAAAGGCGAAGACCAACCACCTTTTAAAACATGATTCTCCTTTTTCCGGGTTTAGGAGATAACCCTTACACCCCCATTTACTCCTCTCTCAAACTATTCCAACACTTAGAACTTTGAGAGTAGTTTCACACACAATTGCAACAGAGTTTTCTTTCTTTTCGCTCTCAGTTGAACTTATTACTAAGCATGAATCATGTTGTCCAGCATGTCATTGGTCCATCAACACTTCGTCTGATTCTTCGGTGCATCGTTCTCTCTTATGGCCTATTGCCCAATCGGCCAGTTGACCTCCGTAACTCCGATATCCGTGGCACAATATATGCTCTTCTTGGCCCGATGCCTGAATCTATGGCTAGAAGCCTTCTTTCGATACGTCGACCGATCCTCCGGCCAGATGTCCAATCTTTTGATACATTTTCCTCCAGCCCAACATGATTCTTCGTGCTTTAATTATCTCTCCCTAATCGAAGAATCCTAGGTACTGGCGGTACCACCGCCGATCCTGGGTGGTACCACCGTTGGTAGCATTCATTGCCGACAGTACCACCACCCAAAATTCCTAGGGTGTTGTTCCCCATGCGGTGCCACCACCGGCCAAGCTTTCAGCACCCTAGTTGGGCCTTGAATCCGGCCCAAACCAACATAACTTTGGGCCTAGTTAGCCCCTAACAGAGTTAATGGGATTACCTCCCAATCTCAACTCTAATTATATGCTAACTATGATTCCTAAGACACATTCTAAGCAAAATAAGTCTGGTTTCTTTCGGCGATCTTTCGGCGAACTTCCGACGATCATGTTGTCCGGCATGTCATTAGTCCATCGATGCTTCGTCCGATTCTTCGGCGCATCGTTCTCTCTTACGGTCTATTGCTCAATAAGTCTTTGTCGATACGTCGACCTATCCTCCGACCCGACGTCCAATCTTCTGACACGTTTTCCTCCGACCCAATTGTTGAATCTCGTATTTTGATGATGAAACCACTTGATATGTATTTATATTTTAATCTACATTTTGAGTGACGCAGGATGCTTTGATCAGGATGAGACAATTAAAGCAGGAAAAATCATGTTGTGCTGGAGGAACATGTCAGAAGATTGGACGTCGAGCTAGTGGATCGGTCGGCGTATCGACAGAAGGCTTCGGGTCATGGACGCGGGCATCGAGCCAAGAAGAGTGGATATTGTGCCAAGGATATCGGAGTTGCAGAGTCAACTGGCCGATTGGGCAATAGGCCGTAGGAGAGGACGATACGCCGAAGAATCAGACGAAGCGTCGAGGGACCAATGACATGCCAGACAACTTGGTTAATTTCTTAGGATTAATTATCTCGATCGAAGTTTTGTTTTACATATGCAGGATTAACTACGATGAAAGTAAGACATGCAGCAGGAGTTGTGCCGGAGTCAAGACTATGATCACGTTGGGAGTTCGAGAGTTCGACGGAAGTCCGAACGGTCGTTGGAGGTTCTGCGGGAACAAATCCGAGAAGTCTAGGAGCTTGCCAAAGAAGCTCGTCGGAACTCGCCAAGTGGATCATCGCAAGTCCAGGAGTTTGCTGGAAGTCCGTCGGAGCATCGCTGGAGGTTCGTCGGATGTTCGCCGGAAGTTCGCCGGAAGCTCGCCGGAAGAAGCGATTGACGCACCGGAGCAAGCTGTAGTAAATGTCTTAAGAAAATCGTAGTTAGCACGATGATTAATTTAGAAATGGGAGGTGATCCCATTAACTTAATCTTGGGGCAATTGAGCCCTTGACAGACCCAAATTGGGCCGAATGAATTAGCCCATTCGGACCCAGATTTCTTGGCCAGAGTTGGCACCGCCTGGGTCGACGGTGGCACCGCCCAGGGCTCAGTCTCCGAGCTCTGGCTGGGCGGTGCAACCGCCTCTGACAGAGGTGCAACCGCCTGAGCTCGGTCTCCGAGCTCTAGCTCGGCGGTGCAACCGCCCCAGTCAAGCGGTGGCACCGCTTGAGCTCGGTCTTCGAGCTCTGGCAGGAGGTGCAACCGCCCCTGACAGGAGGTGGCACCGCCCAGAGGCTCAGTCTTCGAGCTCTGCCAGGCGGTGCAGTCGCCAGACCTCGGAATTCCGAGAGATGATAGTTTTGAGCTCCAAATTCAAATTAGTTTGGGGCCTATAAATTCCCCTCCCATCCCTGGGTAGAAGACACAAGCACAGAGAGATTAAAAGAGAGAAAACGCTGCTGCAATCTCTAGAATTTCCCTCCTCTAGCTTAAGTGTTAGAATTATGTTTAAGAGAGGAGAGTGAGGGCTTGTAAGGGTTGTCTCCTAAACCCAGTGAAAGGAGAAGAGGGGTGTAAGAAGAAGATTGATCTTCGCCTAGTAAAGGAAGATTGTTAGTAGATGCCGGTGGCCTCGACGGAAGAGGAATCGGAGGAGTGGATGTAGGTCACGATTGACCAAACCACTATAAACTCTCATCTTCTCTGGTTTGCATTTACTTTGAGCATATTATCTTTACTGCAAACCTCCTCAATAGCTTACTGCCTTCTGCGCATTTACGATCGTGTTTCAAAGTTCAGTATTTTTCGAATCGGTGTTTAGACGTAAATCAGTTTTATCGTACGAACATCATATTTCAGTTTGCGCTTACATTCTAATTTCCATCATAACTGCAAACTGCCTTCATATATTCGCTTTAACTGCATCTCGCTTGATCACAAGTTAAAGTGATTTATGAATCGGGTTTTCTATCGAAATCGCTTTTATCGTACGAACACAGTTTTAATCGTCGAAAGTTTTTCGCTGCACTAATCGTCGAAATATATATATATATATATTTGCATGCGATGTATATATATATATATATATATATATATATATATATATATATATATATATATATATATATATATATATATATATATATATATATATATATATATATATATATATATATATATATATATATATATATAATATGTATATATGTGACATGTCATATTAGGAGACCAAATTAAAGAAACTCTCTCTCGATAATATTAAGTCAGTAAACGTGAGGCAATTAGATTGACCCACGTGGCTTTCCATCGTTATAGGTAGGGACCGATCTTAGTGTAGGTTGAGTTGGTCGAGTCCCTCGAGGCTCACCTATATCGCAATTCGCTATCTTTCCTATGATAGAGGGATGTCACCGGTGACCTGAGGGCATGGCATGCTTGGTCGAGTCCCTCGATAGTATATCATCGAATCAGAGTCATCTTGTAACGATGGTGTTGACTTAAACAAACATCATGGTTGGTCGAGCCCCTTGAGACTATGGTGATTCGGAGGCTGAACAGGACGGGAATCACAAGGAGTTGTGATCGGCAAGAGTTGCCTACCTTTCAAGCATAGTGTGATTGGTCGAGTCCCTCGAGGTTACACTAAGATGTTGATTGGATCTCGATCCACACTAGAAGTCTATCGGAGACTTCTATTTCACGTGCTGAGGGTGTCGCATGACTCGCTAGTAAAATAGTGGAAGCATATTAAGATAGAAGTCAATATCTTGATTGTTTATTTTTTATAAAATCTACATGTTATTTATTTATGCTGCATCTTTATTTTAAGAAAATGTTGCTTTCAAATCCCTTACGTGGCATACTTGATGTTAACCACCTCATTGGTCCAAATAATACGGATTTGCTCCGTAACTTGAGAATTGTTCTCATGGCGGAGAAAATCGTGTACATTCTTGATACAGTGATGCCTATGCCCGAGGGAGAGGCAAGCAATGATAAGATCGCTCACTATGTGAAGTACATTGATGACTCCACTCTTGCTCAGTGTTACATGTTGGGCTCCATGACTCTTAAGTTACAAAGACAATATGAAAAGATAGATGCCAGATCCATTCTCCTACAGGTCCACAAATTGTTTGAGGAACAAGGAATAACTAAGCAATATGAGATATCAAGAGCCTCTTCCACACTAGGATGACTGAGGGGACACCGGTTCAGAACCATATCCTAAGATGATTGAGTGGATAGAGAAACTCACAAGTCTAGGAATAGTCTAAGAGGATAACTTGTGTGTGGATCTTATACTTCAGTCCCTACCAGATTCCTTTTCACAATTCATAATAAATTTTAATATGAACAAGCTTGAGATGACTCTCCTAGAGCTCCTCAATATATTGAGGGAGGCAGAAAGCACTATTAAGAAAGAGAAGCCAGTTCTCTACACTAGTGAGACCAAAGAGAAAAGGAAAGCAGAAAAGTCCCTTAAGAAGGGCAAGGGCAAGGGCAAGGGCAGACCATGTAAAGCAAAGATTACTAAGAAAGACCCGGCAAAGGACAAAGGTCAGTGCTTCCACTGCGGAAAAGATTGGCACTAGAAGAGGAACTATAAAGAGTACTTTGCAGAGACGGCGAAACGGAAGCTTGGAGAAGTTTTAGGTATATTCCTGATCAGTCTCTATTTGTCAAACTCTTATGATAACACACGGGTATTGGATACTAGTAGTGCTTATCATATTTACAATTCATTGTAGGTTCTAGCAAGGCCTAGGAGACTAGCGAGAGGTGAGATGGACCTCAAGATGGGCAATGGAGCAAAAGTTACTACAGTAGCTGTTGGCGAGGTCCCCCTACATCTGCCTAGTGGACCTGTTATTACATTGGATGCATGCTATTTTGTTCCTTCTATTATCAAAAATATTATTTTCATTTCATGTTTGACAGTTAGTGGATATAAATTAGTTTTTAAGAACAATAGTTGTTCAATATTATTAGATGATGAAATCATCACAAGAGGAACATTATATAATGGTTTGTTTATGCTAGACACTACTCCACATATTATGAATGTAAGTGTGTCTAAGAGGAAACGAGATAAGGTGAACAGTGCATACCTGTGACATTGTAGGCTAGGTCACATCTATGAGAGAAGGATTAAAAAATTGTTAATGGATAGATATCTAGATCCATTCGACTATAAGTCATATGCAACCTATGAGCCTTGCCTTTATGGAAAACTGACCAACTCTCTATTTAGTGGAACTGGAGAAAGAACCACTGAACTACTGGAACTCATACATAGTGATGTATGTGGACTCATGTCAACTTATGTCATTGGTGGTTACTCTTACTTCATTACCTTTACTGATTATTTCTCAATGTATGGACATGTGTACTTAATGAAGTACAAGTCCGAAGCCTTTGAGAAATTCAGAGAGTATAAGAATGAAGTTAAGAACCAGACTGAAAAGAGTACCAAAACTCTTCGATCAGATCGAGGAGGTGAGTACTTAAGTACAGAGTTTACCCAGTTCCTCAAGGACTATGGGATTCTATCCCAATGGACACCTCCTTATACACCTCAGCTCAATGGTGTATCTAAAAGGAGAAATCGTATGTTGTTAGACATGGTACAATTCATGATGAGTTTTGCTTACTTATCCATCTCATTCTGGGGATATGCCATAGAGACCACAGCTTATTTTCTTAATAGAGTTCCAACTAATTTGATGGTGTCTACACCATATGAGATAGAAAGGGAAAAAGCCCGATCTTAAGGTTGTTAAGATTTGGAAATGCCCTGCCCATGTTAAAAGACACAATCCCGATAAGTTGGAATTAAGGATGGAGCGGTACAAGTTCATAGGATACCTCAAGGAAACTTATGGGTATTATTTCTATCATCTTGATGACCAAAAGGTCTTTGTAGCCAAGAGAGCGGTGTTCCTTGAGAAGGAACATATTCTTAGCGGAGATAGTGGGAGCATGATAGAGTTGAGCAATGTTGGATAACCTAGCTCAAGCACCACTCTACAGCCCGAGTCTGTTCAAGTACATAACACACAAGTTCCGACTTTACGTAGGTCCGACAGAATATCTCATCCTCTCGAGAGATATGTGAGACATATTGAAGGAGATGATGTTAAGGATATTGATTCTCAAACCTACGAGGAGGCTATTATGAGTATAGACTTCAGGAAGTGGCAAGAAGCCATGAATTTTGAGATGGATTCTATGTACTCCAACAAGATTTGGAACCTAGTTGATGCTCTTGTGGGTATTGTATCTATCAGTTGCAAGTGGATCTTTAAAAAAAAGATCGGAGTAGATAGAAAGATGGAGGCCTATAAAGCAAGGCTAGTGGCTAAGGGGTATCATCAAAGGCAAGGTGTTGACTATGACGAAACCTTCTCACCCGTAGCTATGCTAAAATCCATCCAAATTCTATTGGCTATTGCAACACACTATAATTATGTGATCTGACAGATGGACGTGAAAACTGCATTCCTCAATGGCAACCTCGAGGAGGAGGTATATATTATACAGCCTGAGGGATTCGTGTCTAAGGACTATACAAACAAGGTGTGCAGGTTGCTTAGATTCATTTATGAACTAAAACAAGCTTCCCGAAGTTGGAACATAAGATTTGATGAAGCAATCAGATCTTATGACTTCGTTAAGAATAAAGATGGGCCTTGTGTATACAGGAAGGTAAATGGGAGTGCTATCACCTTCTTGGTGTTATATGTGGATGATATCCTGATCATTAGGAATGAAATAAGAATGCTATCCATAGTAAAGGTTTAGTCATCTAGACACTTCTCCATGAAGGATTTAGGGGAAGCATCATATATCTTGGGGATTTAGATCAATAGAGATAGATCCAAGAGGATGCTTAGCTTGTCTCAGTCCAAGTACATAAACAATATTGTTAAAAGGTTTAGCATGAAAAATTCTAAGAGAGGTCTCGTATCAATGATATATGGGATATCGCTTTCTAGGAGTATGTCCCCAAAGACTCTTGAAGAAAGGGCAAACATAGATAGGATACCTTATGCATCAGTAATAAGGTATATCATGGAAGCTATGCTATGTACCAAGCCTAATATAGCGCATGCTCTAAGTGTCACGAGTAAGTATCAAGCGGATCTAGACTTGGAGCACTGAAAAGTAGTAAAGTATATCCTTAAGTACTTGAGAAGGAGTAAGGATCTTTTATTAGTATATGGAGGTAGTAGCCTCAAGGTTGAAGGCTACACGGACTCAAGTTTTCAATCCGATATTGATGATAGCAAGTTGAATTCGGGGTATATATGCACCTTGAATGGAGGAGCAGTGTGCTGGACGAGTTCCAAGCAAGACACTATTGTTGACTCGACCATAGAGACGAAATACATTACTGCAATAGAGGCAGCAAAAGAGGGAGTCTGGATGAAGAAGTTCATCACAGATCTGGGAGTCGTGCCAAGCAGCGAGGAGTCAATTCCCTTATATTACGACAATAACGGAGCGATGCTCAAACGAAGGAACTCAAGTCTCATAAAAAACCTAAGCATATTCTAAGAAGGTTTCACCTGATCAAAGAGATCGTGACCCAAGGAGATGTAGTAGTGGAAAGAGCTCCATCCGAATATAATATTGCAGATCCACTGACAAAGCCATTGTCTCAGATTATCTTTGAGCATCACAGGGGTCTAATGGGGATCAAACACATAGATGATTAGCTTTAGGTCAAGTGGAAGATTGCTAGTCATAAATGCCCTACAAGCCAATCACATGAGTGATGGCACGTGTGACTTGACACATAATCCTTTTGCTTATTATATTTTGGCATTTATCACTTTATATTGCTTATCACGTATATATATATATATATATATATATATATATATATATATATATATATATATATATATATATATATATATATATATATATATATATATATATATATATTGTGATGTCCTTGGATCTATACAATGGGAATCGGATCATGATGAGATCATAATAATGAGACTGATTCGCCTTTAAACACATATCCTAAATAATCTTGGTCATAGGTTACTCGAGAGGGATATCGAGATAACCGAACAGACTAGTATGTTATATATCCATCCATATGATGGATGCAGCTGGTCTCATAGATGCTCGTATAGGGACACTAGGGATAAAATACAGGTACTCATTGGGGAATGAGTTCACTAATTGATCTGCTTACGGAATGTTGAATGGTTGATGATGCCTTATTGTCAAATAACGATTCCGTAGTCCTAGTGGTGTATCTGGTCCTTAGACTTGAGATACCAAGGATGTCCTGTATGAGTACTTCACTCTTTGATATCAAACTTATAAGTTTAGATGTCCCAAATCTAACACAATCGGTCGTCGGAAGTGGTAGTCAACCTTACGAGAGCTATTGAGTGATGATAGAGGATCATCCACTCTCGGTGTCATAAGAGGAATGTCCCATGGATTCTTGCTCAGACAAATCCCTAGCTAGGGTCATTCGGATTAAGAGAGAAAGATTTCTCTAGGAGAATTTGATTAGAGCGAGACTTGAGTATAAACCTTATGGGTCTGACAACACCATGCCCGGTATACGGTCTCTAGGATATTATATAAATGAGAGACTATAGGTACATGATAACTAAGGACAGACAAGTCCAATGTATTAGATTCCCCTGTATCGTCTAGGGACTGCAACGTAGTGGCCTAGTACGTCCGTAGTCGAGTGAGTTATCATGGAGATAATAATTCACTGAGCTAGAAGGAGTTCTGACAGGTATGACTCACGGCCAACTCAATATTTGGCTTAGAGGGTCACACACATATAGTAGGCATTACGATGAGTAGAGGTTCGGATATGAGATATCCGTCGGAGCCCCTATCTTATTGGATATATAATAAGCCCTTGAATTATTAGATCCTATGAATGAGATCAAATAAGAGCTCATGAGAGATTATTATATATAGATCCACAAATCTAAGAGGCTTGGGTAGTTGGATGGAGATCCAATACCCACTAGGGTAGGATCCATTAGGGTTAAGTTAATAGGGGACCTCTATAAATAGGAGGGAACTAGTGGTTCATAGGCAAGAGCCTTTTTGGTTGCCTTCTCATATTCTCCTCTCCCTCTCCACCTTAGAGTAGGCCTGGAGTTTTGAGAAGTGTCATTGCTGCCTTACTGTGTGGATCACCACTAGAGAGGAGGGCACTTGACTTCCTTCACCCTCTCCTAGAGATCTACATGGATTCAAGGATATATGATCTCCCTAGGTAATACAATCTATCTCACACATGGTTTTCCATTTCGTGAATTTTTGCGAATCAATCTTCACATGATGATGAACATATCTTTAAAAATTTAGGATTTTATTTTCTATTCTTGTACTGCGCATGTGATGTAGCCCCCCAAGATTTCCCAACACCAAGTGTAGCTCGTCTCACTAAGATCAGAGGATGGGATGTTAGAGAGAGATTTTTGCTATTATGATCAGTTAGTTAACCTGATCTTATTTTTGATCAACTAGCATGATGGTCAATCAGCCCTTTGTCTTATACTAACTTAAGCATTGGAGGGGTTCAATTAGGAAATCTTAGCATCGACTTGTCGTATAGGACCATGGCACCTAGGAGATGATCCCACTACCGGAAGGCAACACGATAGCCAAGAAAGGACCAGGTAGCCAAGGAGACCCCGATTCCTGTACCTAACCTCTCCGCTCCCAAGTCAGAGCATCTTGGCAAATGACCTCCCATGTGGCTACTGGGAAACCTTAGGAAGTATCACATGCACAATGGAAAAATAAAAACAAATTTTGGTTTTCCAAATCAAGTTTATCGAATCGACATGTGATATGCTTCTTAAAACATATATAGGTTTAATCTTATTAGGTGTATAAGCATTGCATTAGATTTAAATATAGAATTTTGTTCCTATATCATAAAACATGCAATTGTCATGATCATTTTTTTTTTAATCACTAGAAAGAGAAGCATGAAGCATGATTCCCCCCCTTTTTTTTTGTATTTTATACACTAATTTAAAAATAACTCATGAAATGCATCAAGTAATTTCATAGTAAAGTAAAGAGATTTTGGTTAAGTCACTTACCTCGTTGTGGAAAGCCACCAAGGCATAGTTTGTCACCTCTTCTTTGTCGATTTGCTCCTCATCTTCGGATGTACTTGATTCATCCCTTGTTGCCTTGAATGTCTTCTTCTTTTTTTATTACGAACATTTGCTTTTGAGGTGCCCCAATCGATTGCATTCATAGCAAGTTATTGTGTTCCTTTTAAGCTCATTTTTATTCTTAATTTCTTATTTTTATAATTTTTTAAATTTTCTCATCAAAAGTTCTATGTCATCATCATCATCATCACTTGAGTTATCACTCAAGAGGCATTCTTTAGTTTTTAGTGTTATATCCTTTCTGTTCTTTGGAAGATTATTCTTATATTCGTCTTCTGCTATATAACTTATTTCATAAGTCATTAAAGATCCGATAAGTTCTTCAAGTAGAAAATTATTTAGATCATTTGCTTATTTAATGGTAGTTACTTTTGAATTCCAGTTTTTAGGAAGAGAACATAAAATTTTATTCACAAGTTCAAGATTCGAAATACTTTTACCAAGTGCTTTTAAACCATTGATGACATCCATAAAACCAGTGTATATTTCTCTAATGGTTTCATTTGGTTTCATACTAAATAATTCAAAATCATGCATCAAAAAATTAATTTTAGAATCTTTAACCCTACTTATGCCTTCGTGTGTGATTTCAAGAGTATGTCAAATGTCATGTGCAATTTCACAAGTTGAAATACAATTAAACTCGTTTCTATCCAAAGCACAAAACAAAGCATTCATAGCTTTTGCATTTAAAGAAAATATTTTTTTCTCAAAGTCATTCCATTCATTTATAGGTTTAGAGGGGGTTTGAAAACTAAGTTCAATGATATTCCATAAATTAAAGTTCAAAAAAAGCAAGAAAACTCTCATCCGAGTTTTCCAATATGTATAGTCCGTCTCATTAAACATAGGAGGACGAGTGATAGAAAGACCCTCATGAAAGCTGGAAAAAATCATCTCTCTTATGTGTCAATCCAATCGAGAAAAACTGACTCTGATACCAACTGTTAGGATCGAGTTAGCACTAAAAGGGGGGGTGAATTAGTGCTTACAATAAAAATATTGGTTTTGAAAACTTCGTTCGATGAAATCGTATCAGAAAGATGTTTAAACTTAAAACATTTGTAAGAATAGTAATGAGCAACTAAAGCAATTACAAAATAAGTAAACAAGCAGAGAAAGGGAGGCACACCAAGTTTATAGTGGTTTGATCATCATGACCTACATCCACTACCGATTCCTCTTCTGTCTAGGCCACCAGTATCCAATAATGGTCTTTCTTCAATGAGTGAGGACCAACTACCCTTATAACTCTATTCTCCTTTTGACATGATCAGGAGAGAACCTTTACAACCCCACTCACTCCTCTCTTAAATAGAAATCAACACTTAGACTAGAGGAGGAGAACTCTCACAAGATTATAACAGATTTTGCCCTTGTGTTTGTTCTCAATTCTTGTGTTTGCTGAGTAGGGATAAGAGGGATATTTATTTATAGGCCCCAAATGGATTTAAACTTGGAGCCAAAACTAGTCTCATCTCGGGTCTTCGGGGTACTAGCGGTACCATCGCTAGTATTGGACGATACTACCACTTGACACTCTAACACTAAGCAGTACCACTGTCTAATTTGGTGATACTACTGCCTGACAGAGCCTTGAAGACTGGGTTTGGGCGGTACTACCACTTGACATAGTCTTAAAGATTATATCTGGGTAGTGCCATCGCCAGACCCTGCTACAAAACACTAAATGGGCCAAACAACAAGCCTAATTCAGTCGTAATTTAGGCCTAATTAGCCCCTAATTGAGTTGATATTATTTTACTCCAATACTAACTCAATTAGACCTAAAACTACTTCGATCTAGATAATTACTACAAAGCATTAATCATATGTTATCCGACATGTCATTGGTTCATCTGGCGCTTCATCCGACCCTTCGGCACATCATCCTCTCCTTCGGCATATTGCCCAACCAGCATGTTGTCTTCCCACAACGTCCGATCTCCTTGGCACAATGTTTGATCTTCTTGGCTCGATGCCCGAACTTATGACACGAAGCCTTCTATCGATGCATCGACCGATCCTTCAACTTGACGTCCAATCTTCTGACATGTTCTACTTTAGCTCAACATTAATTCTTCCTACTTTAATCAAAATTATCTCTCTATGATCAAAGCTAGTCCAGCATCACTCAAAACACATATTAGATCACAAACTTATCAATTGATTTCATCATCAAAATTTAATATTCAATGGGATCATCTACCCTTTGTGCCATGAGAGGAATATCACATGTGTTCTTGCTCAAACAAATCTCTAGCCAAGGTCATTCGGATTGAGAGAGAAATAGTTCTTTGGGAGAATCTGATTAGAGCGAGACTCGAGTAGAAACTGTATAGGCCTAACATCACCATATCAAGTATATAGTCTTTGAGAAATTAGATAGATAAGAGACTATAAGTACATAGTAATTGAGGATAGATAGGTACAAAGGATTGAATTCCCCTATATCGTCTAGGGACTGCGGCATAGTAGCCTAATGTGTCCGCAATCGATGAGTCGAGTGAATTATTATGGAGATAATGATTCATTAAGCCAGAAAGAGTTCTGATATATATGACTCACGGCTAGCTCGATATTAGCCATAAATGGTCACACATATATGTAAGGTATTACGATGAGTAGAGGTTCGAATATGAGATATCCATTGGAGCCCCTATTTATTGGATATTCAATAAGCCCCCGAATTATTGGATCCTATGGATGAGATATAATAATAGCCAATAAGAGATTTGGATAGAGATTCACTAATCTAATAGGCTTTGGTAGTTGGATAGAGATCCAATACCCAACAACGCAGGATCCATTAGGATTAAGTTGACATGGAGCCTCCATAAATAGGAGGAAACCAAAGGGTCATAAGCTGAGCCTTCTTAGCTGTCATCTCCTATTCTCCTCTCCTCTTCTCCTCCTTAACTAATAAGTATGGAGATTTGGGCAATGATTTGAGGAGCTCTTTATAGCCCCTGCCATGTGGATTACCACTAGATAGGAGGACAATTGACCTCCTTTATCCTCTCCCACGGATCTACAAGAATTCAAGGATATACGATCTCCCTAGGTAACACAACTATCTCACACGTGGTTTTTAATTTCGTGGGTTTTTATGCACCAATCTTCGCACAACGATAAAAAAATTTTGTGAAAATCTGAGATTTTTGTTTTCTATTTTTCTACTGCACATGTGATGTTACCCTTAAATTTTCCAACACCCTCTCGAGTAACCTATGACCGAGATTATTTATAGTTTATATTTAAAGGCGAATCAATCTTATTATTATGATCTCATCATGATTCAATTCTCATTGCGTAGATCCATGGACATTACAATATATGTAACATGAAATATAAAATAAAAAAATTAAATAAATAATAAATAAAAAGATTGCATATCTTATCACACGTGTCATCACTCATGTTATTGACACCTATGACTAGCAATTATATCCAGCTTGACAGACCACCCTAATCCTATCATTATCATTCTTTACATATCTGAGTTAATTACTTGTAGAAATGGCATGTTACTTGATCGTAGCATGAAACTCTTTAATATCAGCAAAACATATTCTAAGTTAAAAATTATGGTTATTCTTATCACCTTCAACATCAGAATATAGATATTATACTTTATTTTTATTTTTATCATTCACTTTGACACTAACTGTTGTATCTTTACTATAACTATTATCCTCTACTTTGATAATATAGTGTAGATTATCTAAGCCAATCCAATGTATATATAACTCTAGTAAGATTTGCCTCAGAAATCATAAGCTATTAATCAGTTTCCTCGACTTTCCATTATACTATTGTATCTACTAATCATTTTATATTTCATCCTTTCATTCTCACTCTTATTGAAACCATTATCGCAATAAGAAGATCATCTACAATAAGAGGCGAAAAACCATCAACATAACAAAAATAAATATAACTTGGTTGGTATATTAAATAAAATTTTCATACATTCTATAAGAAAGATGTGGCTATAAATTATAAAATTCCTATCACAATATCTATCATTCTATATATATAATTATTAAGTGAACCACTATTCTAGAAGACTTAGTTTAGACCTTGTTTTCTCTATATCTTGGCATAAACTTGACCAAAATGCATTGAGCTTCATTAATAATGCTCTATAAATAACCTTTTTATTGTATATAGTGATTATGGTAAATCAAGTAGTTCTTGACATATTCAACATACAGGACAAAGTTAATTCATTTTTTAAATTACATTATTTATCAGCACTTTAGTAGTTTTCTTAGGTTCTTCAAAAAATTTTGTACTTTGTTCTAATATTTTTAAAAAATCTTAATTTACATTATTAAGATATAGTGCAACACATATTATAATTCAATAAATTTATACTCAATATAGTGATTCAAAATAAAAAAAATTTAAACACTTACCGAAGTCTTCATCATTCGACAACTCAATAATAGGATCTTTATCTTAATGCCTCATCTTCACCCTTCTCATGGCTGTGCTAGAAGCTACTATTGCAAGGGGCCATTGCAACACTCCAATCCTTGATTCTCATTAATATTGTACCTAAAGAGGTCTAAGAATTCATCGACCTTGATGAACGACGGGAGCAACATAGCGTCTTGGCCATTGCCCTTTAAAAGATTGAGAGGCAGCCTCCTCCTCTTCGTCTTCCTCACACTTCGATTCATCGAGGCCCATCGGATGCCAATGTGGTAGGAGAGGGTGAGGCTGGGGTGGACGATGAGGCCATCATCGACTAGGGTAGGGACGACGGGACAGCGATGGACAAGTTGGAAAGAGGGCGCAGTGATATATCCTCAAGAAAATAGAGGGGAGGAAAGCAATCATAGTCGGATGTGGTGCCTGGATCTCCTCTGGAGGAAAGCGGCAAGAAGTTTCTATGAAAACCTTCGATGCTAAAGAAAATTTTATATAAATTAATGATTTGAAAGATAATAAAATTATTTTTTTATTCTTTTCATTGGTGCCCTTTTTGCAAGTGACAGCATATGAAATTTTTTATCGATGAAGTTAATGATGTGAGGAGAATTTAGATTAAATATTTCACTTTTGTAAGTGTAGAGATCTGAACACTACTTTTTAAAGTATAGAGATCGGGATACTAAACAGACCTAACGACAGGGGTAATATGTAATTAGTCCTAAGAATATAATATGTAATTAGTCCAAGAAGAGTGATATTGCAAAGTTTGCAAGGTTCTATAGGGGTATGTTAGAAGAAGGTATATATCTCACATAGTTTGAGGCAAGGTTTTCCAGCTTAGATCGTAGCTCTAAGCTGAGAAGATACTCAAGAGGATTTAAATCACTAGTTTTACCATGTCAGAAATAAAAGTTTTACATTTTCTTTGGACTTCATATATTTCATTTATCCATGTAAATGAAATGTTTGTTAAGAATTGACTCATAGTAGTTATCTAGGTAGTTATAGACATGTTTTAAAAAGTGACGCATGATCTAAAAGTTATAGGGTAGTTCCTACATCTAACTCAATCATTGGTGACATGGTGGAGTGAGGTAGTTACCACTAGATCCTATAAATAGGACCATAGTTGATGAAGCAAGATAAGAAGTATACACTTGGGAATATCTTATAAGTGTTTTATATTTATCCTCTTGTTTAAATACTACATTGGTTTGCTTTGCACTTCGTATATTTCATTTGTCCAATGTTATTTACAAGTACTTTGTTTAAGAGTTTATAGGAATTGGATGTGAAACCAATTCCTTGCGCAGGGTAGATTATAATGTCAAACCAAAATATGGAATAAGAATTAAGTTCTGTATTTTTGTTACATTTATCTGTATTTCTACTGCATGATTACCGCAAATATGCACATATGTAAAGAACAACTCAGGTTTCCGACCCAAACCTTCAACACCTCCATGCAGAAGCAGCTATGATAGGTCTGTCCTGCCATCCCAACAACAAGCAGCCTTTGTCCTCTGTCAGCCTATATCCATCACAAGGATACAGACCCAGCAAAATCTTGCTCTGGTTTACGGCGTTGGCACTCAGAGCTACCCCTTCGAACCCCCTCCCCTCCATCACCCTCCTCCATCTCTCCAACCTCTCATGACGTGCCACCCTCTCGCTGCCCTCACAGGCCACAATGTTCCTTATCTCCGGTGCCAGTAAGAACTGCTCTACCTTCGCCCTGGCCGCCGAGTCCGACGGAAATGTCGCGTCCAGTGAGTCGAATATTGCTGAATAGTAGTGTAGCGCCTCTAAGAACCTCCCCAGGAAGTATGGTCCATTGTGACTGGCTTCCTGCTCAACGAGAGTGAAGATTTTTGGGGCTTGGTCACGTATCATGGCGAGAAGTGGGCCGAGATGAGCACCGGGAACGCGATGCAGGCGGTTGACGGAGTTGACTGCCAGAGCTTCGCCTACACGGCGGTGGAGCATGCTGGGACGGAGGTCTTCTAGCCGCTCAACGGTGGCAGCGTGGAACTCGAAGGGCACACGGAGGGAGTGAGCAAGCTCGGCGAGATGGCGACCGGTCTCGCGGACTGAATCAGCCGGATGGCCAACGCCTGTTATACGGAGGGCGGGAGCACCACCGGGGCGAGCGGCGAGGGCTTGCAGGAATGCAGGCCACTGGTAGCCCTGCAGGATGTCTAGGTCGATGACATGGACGCAATCCTCGGACTCGAAGGCCTCGAAGATGGCCTGGTTGGCGGTGAAGTGGGCGAACTTGATGTAGGGGCAAGCCTGGTATATGATCTGGTAGATCTTGAGGACGTCAGGAGCGGGAGGGGGAAAGCGAGCATACTTACGCGAGGAGGAGGTGGAGGGTGAAAGGCGTGCAGAGAGGGCGTCAGTGAAGCATGAGGCTACGCGTTGCATGGAGTCACCGAAGGGGGAGACAACGTGATTGAGGTTGTGGAGGTAGCGACGGGCGGCGACAAGGTCGTCCTTGGAGGTGGCCTCTGCACAAGCCAAGAGGAGGTGGACCAGTTGGAGTCCACTGTCTTGCTCCTGCATACATGAGAGAAGTCATCTGTAGTGAGACGTATATGTATCTAATTAGTCGTACACCGGACAAGGGAGTGAGGGGAGCGCTCACCTGCTCGAGTTCTGTAGGTACGACAGCAGAGGAACCACCCACTAAGCCATGATACGAAGCTTCAACTTTAGTAGTATTGGTAGCAGTGGTAGTACTACTAGTGGCATTAGGGCCCACTGCGCATAGAAATCCATGTTCTTGATGTTGCACAGCTCCCCCACCCCCGACCTGTTGGTATCTATCATCCTCTCCACTGAACTGAACCCCTGCTGCCATCATATCATTCGCTGAGTTGCCGTATCTCGACTCCATCACGAAGCAATCTAATAATGACGGCAGCGACGCCATGGGAGGCGCCGCCAAAGCTTCAGAAGAGAACTCGGCTCCCATAGTGCACACCTCGTACCCTTCTCTACTGTAGTCCCAGAAGAAAGCATCGACGGCTGGCAGGGCTAGGCTTTCCCCGTGAAGCAACTCTGTGGAGGAAGAACACGAAGCATAAAGAGAAGAAGAGCTGTTGCAGACTTTGTGCAGTGGGCTTTGTGACTTCCCTTTGCAAAGGTTCGACGAATAATACGAAGGTTGGATGAGTCCAGGCGACCCATGCATCCCACGCACGTAGGTGAAGCTGTTGTGGTGACTGTGGGTAGGACTGAGTCCAACCCTCTTAGGTGATGAGACCATATTCTCCCTCTTAGGTGATGACACCATGTATTCCCTCTTTGGAGAAGAAACCATGTAGTCTCTCTTTGGAGAAGATATCCTCGTGCAGTCCCTCATGGGAGAGCAAGCCATGAAATCCCTCCTGGGAGAGCAAGCCATGAAATCCCTCCTGGGAGAGCAAGCCATCAAATCCCTCCTGGGGGAGGAGATCATGAAGTCGGTGCCGAAATCGACTTGGTCGGCGAACAACGACTCCAGAAGCGCACGATCAGGCGACTGCACCTCCACATCAATGTCAGCATCGAGTTTTAGCCCTTTCAAGGTGGACTGGTCTTTTTCCTCTGTCATGGAGGCGGTGAGCACATTGGACTCCTCTGCCGAGGTAGTAGGAGAAGACGGTCCTTGCTTTGAGCTCGAGCCGTTGTCACTTTTCAAGCTCCCAAAGCTTCCACATCTATTGTTGATCATCATCTTATTAACTCGGCCGAAGACAACCTCAACAAGGGAACTGATCTCAGACTAAGCGTGGGGTTCTTCTCATGGGAACTCCACCTTAGCTGATGACTAATAGCAGGCAGGTAAGGAGGGTGATTTAAGGATATCGATCAAGGATATCCGTGTATCATTGCAGGAAGGGAATTTGACGGTAACACCCGGCTGCTAACCTAAAGCGTTTGGAGGCATTTGGACTCCCGATTCCTACCAATCAAAAGAGTTCAAAGAAGCCATTTTGCTTGTTTAAAAAGGAGCTATGTTCCTCTTCGATAGCTTGTTTGTTTGCTGAATGAGAGCTTGCATCCTAACGCCCAATGCATAGGGCCGGCACAAGGAACTAACCAGTTTGGGATAGACAACTGTGGCAGCAACGAAGACAAGTGTTGTGTGATGCCGTAAGAAGTTGGTGAGAGTGACAGAGGAAGGAGAGAGAGGAGATACGGTGGCGTCGGTTGTGGCGTCGATGGCGCCGCCTGGTCCTTGGATTTGCCACAGGATTGGAGCGCTTGGATTCGTGCCGTGCGGGCTTTCTCATCGGTTCTATCCGCTTCTCTTGTTTTGTAGCTCATTCTTTAGCTGGAATTGTATCCTACGATCGAGCCAAAACAAGCCATGCATGTATTACCCACTTGTTTACTACAAACAATGTGATTCCTTTTCTTTGAGGGAAATTAAAGACCTTGTCAAGGTATACAATAGAAGTGAAAGGAGGCTATCGATTGAGCTGGGACAGCTTGGACTACCAGCCAAATTGCTTGAACATTGTTTAGCCTGTTATTGAACCTGTTAATTGTTGGACACCAAAGCTGTCTACACTCATCAATGATTCATCTCTAAGTGTGTAATATAACTCCATGTCTTTCCACAGCAACAGTATTGCCCAGAGAAAAGAACAAATGTGTAGGAAAAATGACGAGCACTTACACAGCTATTACACAGTAGTAAGTCCCTACTAGTCCTGCTGACAGGAGAAATTGTCCTTAAATCCTATGGCAGACTATAAAGTGATTGCATAGACGGGCGAATTAATAAAAAAAGTTATTATTCTAAAAAATTTCCATATTCCAACTTAAAAAAATTTTCATAAAATATCTTTTCTTATAAATGAACATTTTACTCTTAGCTCTTGTTGAATATATCTTCACCTCCATCCTGCGTCTTCATAACCTCCCCTCCTCTCTATCCTACTAGACCTATCATCCCCTCCGCCTTTAGCCCCCGTCGAATTTGCCTCTACCACCCTCTCCATCTTTGGCCCTTGTCGAATTTGTCTCTATCTCCGCCTTGTACCATCATAACCTCCCCTCTCCTTTGCCCCATTGAACATGTTACTATCTCTATCTTCTTCCTCGGCTTTCATTAGACTCAACACCTCACCCTCGTCATCCTCACTTATTGTACAGACAGTTAGCGTCATCATCCATGACCCTCACACTAGGAAGAAGGGGGCGCGAGTGGCACCACCACTTTTGTGGAGCTTGTTGGCCCCTTCCTTGCACGTCTTGCTCTTATCATACTCCTCGTGGCTCTCACAATGGAAGGATGGAGCATGTAAGCCACCATTCCCTCCATGCCCCCTTCTTTCTTATGTGAGGGTGAGGTGGGCAGAGGCAAGTCCAATAAGGCCCATTGAGGTAGTGATAGATTTGATGAGTAGAGAGAAAGAGAGGCGAAACCGGGTGTATGGGGAGATGACTTTGATAAAGCTAGAGTTAAAAAGATAGAGATGGATTATGAAAATTTTTGAAAGTTAGAGATCAATTCATCTTAATATTTTTATGGTCCTATGTTGCCATATCAGTATTCCAAAAATAATGATCTCAAATGTAACTTTAAAATCTAAAGCTGTTTGAAATGGTATTTTAACATGAAGAGAGTTATAAAGGGCAAGTTGTTAGGATCGAGTCGGCACTAAGAGGGGGGTAAATTAGTGCAGCGAATAAAAATCATGTCAAGTCAAAAATCTTAGTACGATGAAACTCATTTCGGAAAGATGTTAACTTGAAAGCATATTCGTAAGGTAGTGAGAGTAATAATTCAGTTTGCAATTAAAGTAAAGAGCAAAATAGAAATGCAAACCAGATTTTTATAATGGTTTAGTCGTCGTGACCGACATCCACCCCTGATTCCTCTTCATTCAAGGCCATCGGCTTCCACTACTGATCTTCCTTCAATGGGCGAAGATCAACTACCATTTTACACCCCTCTTCTCATTTTCACAAGTTCAGGAGACAACCTTTTACAAGCACTCACTCCTCCTTAAATAGAATTCTAAACTTAGAACTAGAGGAGGGGATCTCTTAAGTGATTATTACAGCGTTTTCCCATTTTTAAGCTCTCTGTGCTTGTGTATGTTAACTAGGGATAAGAGGGATATTTATAGGCCTTAAGTGGATTCAAACTTGGAGCCTAAATGTGTCTCATCTCGGGTTTTCTGGGTCCTGATGGTACCATCGCTTGTGTTGGGTGGTACCACCGCTTGACACCCTACCATTGGGCGGTACCACCTCCTAGTCTGGTGGTACTACTGCCTGATAGTCTCTTAGAAATTGAGTGTGGTACCATCGCCTGACATAGTCTCGGAGACTATGCCACTGACAGTTCCACTTGTTGGATCACTATTTGGGCCTTTCACTTAACCCAACACAGCCCAAACTTGGGTCTAATTGGCCCCTAATTGAATTGGCACAATTCCAACCCAATTACACCTAAAACCTACTTCGATCTAGACAATTATTACAAAGCTAAATCAAATATTATCCTACATGTCATTGGATCATCAGCGCTTCATCCGAATCTTTGGCGCATCGTCCTCTCTTACGACCTATTGCCTAATCGGCCAGTTGACCTCCACAACTCCGATTTCCTTGGCGTAATTTTTGCTTTTCTTGGCCCGATGCCCGAACCCATGGCCCGAAGCTTTCTGCCAATGTGTTGACCGATCATCCGGCTCGACGTCCAATCTTTTGACATGTTCCACTCTAACCCATTATGATTCTTCCTACTTTAATTGTCTCTCCCTGATTGAAGCTTCATGTGCCACTCAAAGCGTAGATAAGGTCATAAGCACAACAATTGGTTTCATCATCAAAATCCGAGATTCAACAATCTCCCCTTTTTTTATGATGACAACCAATTGATGACAGAATTAATCTTAACTCCCTCTATCAATATGTCATATTGATAGAAATTTAAATTTAGATATAAATTAAGAATTTAAGCAACATATCATCATAAAATCATGCATAATTCAAATTTTAATACATCATTCCATGCATAATCATCATTATACCTTCTCCCCCTTTGTCATCAACAAAAAGAAGAAGCTTTTGATATATAATTTCAAATCATTGTATTATAAACATAATCTCAAGTTTTATCATCATACAAGCTAGTAATTTTCGTTCTTCTCTTTTAAGAAGTGTAATTTTTTGCTTCTTGAGATAGGCAAGTTAGCACTTTTGCTTCTCTTGAGATTGCTAGATAGCATTTCTTGCTTCTCTTTTGAGATGAGCAAACTAATAAGTTTTGCCTCTCTTTGCGATGTGTAAGTTTATAATTTTTGCTTCTCTTTAGATATGTAAGCAAGCAAGCAAGTTTTCATATCTTTGAAATGTGCAAGCCAACAAATTTATCTTCTCCTTTGTCATTATCAAAAAGAAGGGAAGAATATAATTTTGTAATTCTTTTCCCTTTACAATAATTTTCAAAGCATGACAAAGATAAATAACAAAGATAAATTTATATTAATATTTCAATCATAAAAAATGAAAGATCAAGTCATGATTTTTGACAAATCTCTTGTTTTGTATATAGAAGGAATGATAGGAAATGATCTTGATTCAAAAAGAAAATTCAAGTCTAAAAATCGAGAAATCAAGATCATGATCCGAAAAATATATAAGAAGAATTTATGCATTTAGGAGATTAACATATCTAAGTTTATCATTCAAGCTAGCAAATCATATTAGAACATGCAAGCTAGTGAATTTTTCATCATTTTAGAATATACAAGCTAGCTATTTTACTTTTTGAGATGTGAAGTTTAGCAAAGTTTTTGCTTCTCTTGAGATAACAACTTTTTGCTTCTCTTTACAATGTGCAAGCTAGCAATATGCTTTTCATGAGATGTGCACACTAGCAATTCTTTCTCCCTCTTTATCATAGGCCAAAAGAGGGGAATAGCTCAAAGGTGTAAATATTCAAGTCATCACATGGAAGATATCAAGAAAATTTAGTGATGAGATAGATATACTTCATGAATACAAGGAATCATACAAAGAAAAATTATATCATGAAAGATGAGATCATGTGAATACCAAAAGACATTATTCATTTTAAAAAATCTCCTTTTAAATAATCAGAAGAAAATCTTAGGAGATTAAATAGTAAAAGATCTTCAAAAGAAATTTTAAGTCATGAATTTCGAAAAAGATATTCTTTTTAGGAAACAACAAAAGAATTGTAGAAGAACAAATAATAAATAATCTCGATTCATGCATAAGAATTCTCAAGATTCATATAGAAAATCTCCTCTTAAGTAAATACTAAGAGGAATTGTAAAAGGACAATTAATGAAAAATCTTGATTCATAATAAATTTCAATTAACTAAAAGAATCAAGATTTGTTTGGATGAATCTCTTCTTTAGCGAAAGAAAAAAATCTTGATTCATAGAAAACTTTCAAGTTGTAATCAAAAGAACAATTTGCTTGTAAAAATGTAAGTTCTCATAGAAAAAGTCCTTTTGCTTGTAAAAATGGAAGTTCGAATAAGTTGCAGCGCTCAGTGTGACCACTTACCAAACCGAGCAAAATAGCCCTAAAACAGCTCCGTTTTCGCGTGTCATAGGCTGTTTTCTGTAGCCTGCTACTGCACGTGAAACGTCAACCATCTCAACACCCTGGAACCATCCCGGGTGGCACCATGGGGGATAGGGCTTTGGTATAGTGTTGGGTGTTAAATAACTTTTCGCAAGTTCGCACGTTACCTTGACAGGAACTTGTTGTTACACCTAGCACCCAGTAAGCAATTGTTTGTGGACTTACAGTTATTCGTTCAACCCTCTAAAGCCCTTGTTTTCCTCCTCTCCCTCTTTTCTCTTATGCACGCAAGGTGCTCGCTGAATTTCTTGTAAAGTTTCCCCTTTTTGCGAGACGTCAAGACTTGTCCGTCGCTCGTTCTTCGAACTAATCAACTTTCTCTTTTACAGGTCCTTTGGGACCTGCGAGAGATTGCAAGTAGGCCAATTTTTGCGGATGCAAATCGCAAGGGTGAAGCGCGACTTAGGCAACGTAAGCTAAGTTCGTGTCTTTACTGCAATGGTGCCTTACGACTTAGGCAATTCCAGCTAAGTCTGTGACATTGTGGTATCAGAGCGGGCAAGCACTTCGAGCGAGCAGCGAAGGAATTTTGCAACTTCGCCATGGCAAAGCATCGTAGCGAATCAAGCAAGACGGGGCAAGCCGGACCCTTACCCCAAGCAATCGTAGGTGGGCTACAAGTGCACACTCGCTCTCATGCTGCTGGAGCCACTCAAGAGGAGCGCGATAGCGAATATGATGAGCGAGAAGTTAGCTACTCTCCGCGAGTGGAGGAAGTGCAATCTGGAGTGCCAACGGGTAAAAAGAGTCATAAGGAGAGACTCATAACGACGAAAACCCGTTTGGATGTTCTTGAAGCGAGCTTGGAGAAATCCTACCATGGCAAACGAAGGCTTGTTAGGGTAGAGAGCTCACAAGAAGAAGTGGAGTCCAGGATTGACAAGGTTAAGGCCCTAGTCGACCAATTATCAAATGACACCAAAGACTCTGTGCAACACCTGCAGGAAGTTATAGCGGAACTCACTTCAAGGGTGACCATGCTCACAAGAGCCCTAAATGCGGGAGGAAGCAACACCCTGCATTACGCCGCCACAAAACTTAAGGGCACCCGAGCCTCATGGTTATGGAGGAGCCAGAGATGCCAAAGAGCTCGAGAATTTCTTGTTTGACATAGAACAATACTTTTGAGCTACGAGGCCTGCTTCTGAAGAAACCAAAGTTTCTATATCAACCATGTATTTGAACGGAGATGTAAAACTTTGATGGCAAACCCGTTGGGAGGAGATCCAAGAAGGTTGGTGTCGAGTTGACACATGGGGGGACTTGAAGCGGGAGTTGAGAACTCGGTTCCTACTAGAGAACATAGAGTTTGTCGCAAGAAGGAAGTTAAGAAAACTCTGCCAAAATACTTCCATTCGAGACTATGTGAAGCAATTTTCTACACTAATACTGGATATATAAGACATGTCCAAGAAGGATAAGTTGTTCAGCTTTCTCGATGGATTGAAGCCATGGGCTCAATAAGAACTACATCGAAAGAATGTCACTGATGTGATCGTGGCAATTGCTACCACAGAAAGGCTCACCGACTTTGTTTTCTCTGAAAACCCGGGAAAAAGAAAACAATCTTTAGGCAATCACCCTCCAAAATATTCTTGAAGGAAGGAGCTCGGGGGCGAACAAAGGAAGAAGAGTTCCTATAAAGGGCCAAGCCTGAAAGGCAAGGCCTCGAAACCTAGCGGATGCTTCTTTGCGGAGGGCCGCACATGGTAAGGGAGTGCCCACAAAAATAGACACTCAATGCTTTAACAGCTTCCATCCATCCCCCCCGATCGGACAAGGGCAAGGCTGTCGCTCTTAGTTAGAGTAGTTCAGAATCCAACAGTGACGATGAAGAGTTGCAAGGACCCCAGATGGGAGTAATGCATTTATTGAACACTATATGGGGTCAACTAAGGGAGAACACGAAGACCTGGCTACAAAAAATAGGAAGTAGCAAGCTGATGTATGTAGACATAAAGTTCAATGGCCAAACGACCCGTGCAATGGTGGACATGGGCACTACCCATAACTTTATAACTGATCAAGAAGCAAAACGACTTGGGCTAATCTTGGAGAAGAACCCAAGTCGAATGAAGGCGGTGAACTCGGAGGCCAAGCGAATCTTCGAGTTGGCAAAGGGAATTCCTATCAAGATCGGAACATGGAGCGGGAGCACAAACATGATGGCAGTGCCACTGGACGACTTCCAAGTGATTCTTGGAATGGAATTCATGCATGCGGCAAAGTTGGTGCCAATGTCATTCTTAAACTCCCTATGTATGATGGGAGGTGACGACCCCTGTGTGGTTCCCGTCTCTCGGAAAGGAACCAAGGAACCCCAACATATATCGGCATTACAACTGAAGAAAGGGGTACGAAAAGATGAACTAACATTCGTGGCTGCTATGAAGCTAGAACCACTCGACGAGAAGGCCATTCATGAACCTGCTATGGTGGCGAACGTCCTGAAGGAGTTCACGGATGTTATGCCGCCTGAGTTGCCAAAGACTCTACTGCTACGCAGAGGAGTGGATCACCACATCAAGCTAGAGGCAAGAGTGAAGCCTCCAGCGAGACCACCCTACCGCATGCCCCCTCCAAAGTTGGCAAAGCTCAGAAAGCAATTAGGTGAACTACTAAGTGGCATCCACAATTCTAAAGCACCATTTGGAGCTCTAGTGCTCTTCCAGAAGAAACAAGATGGGAGCCTCGGACTATGTGTTAATTACCGAGCCCTCAACAAAGTAACGGTGAAGAACAAGTATCCCATCCCACTCATCATGGACTTGTTCGACCAATTGGGCAAAGCCAAGTATTTCTCAAAACTCGACCTTCGGTCAGGGTATTGGCAGGTGCACATTGTTGAAGACGACGAAGCAAAGACTCCCTGTGTAACCAGGTATGGAGCGTTTGAGTTCTTGGTGATGCCTTTTGGCTTAACCAACTCTCCGACCACATTCTGCACTCTCATGAACCAGCTATTCAAAGAGTATTTGGATAAGTTCATGGTCGTCTACTTGGATGATATCATCGTCCACAATCAAACGCTCGAGGAGCATGTCAAGCACCTTCAAACAATTTTTAAGGTTCTCAGGAAGAACACTTTGTTCGTGAAAAGGGAGAAATGCTAGTTTGCTCAAACGAAAATATTATTCTTGGGGTATCGAATCGGTGATGGCTCCATTCGGATGGAAAAATCGAAGGTGCAAGCGGTTGTGGAATGGCGAACCCCAAAGAAGGTGCTAGAGTTGAGATCCTTCCTTGATTTCGTCAACTATTATCAACGCTTCATAGCGGGGTATTCGAAGTGTGCAACTCTACTGACGGAGTTGTTGAAGAAGGAGCAGCCTTGGAGGTGGTATGATAAATATGAAATTATATTCCAAGATCTGAAGGCTGCTTTGTTGAAAGAACTAGTGCTCAAATTGTCGGACTATGGGAAGCCCTTCGAAGTCCATACAGATACTTCAGACTTTGCTATTAGAGGAGTACTCATGCAGAAGGGTCATCCAGTGGCCTACGAGAGCTGCAAACTCAATGAGACCGAGCAGTGGTATCCGGTGCACAAGAAGGAGATGACAGCGGTGATCCACTGTCTACGAGTTTGGCAACACTACCTTCTTGGATTGCGATTTGTACTAAGGACAAACAACATCACTTTGATCTATTTCCAAACTCAGAAGAAACTCTCCCTAAAACAAGCATGATGGCAAGACGTCCTAGCTGAGTTTGATATGGCAATGGAGTACAAGCCCAGAAAGGCAAATGTCGTGGCCGATGTATTGAGTCGGAAAGTGGAGCGTGTGAATGTCGTACAATTGGAGGGCAGAGGCCAAGCAAGTCAATTGCACTCCAACTTCCTTTCCAGGATCAAGGATGGACTATACAGTGATCCCCAAGCAAAAGCCCTAATACAGCTCATTAAAGAAGGCAAGGTACGATGGTTTTGGGTCCAGGAGGGACTCGTTTACACCAAAGAGAATAGGGTTTATGTTCCTCAAGTGGACAATCTGAGACATGAACTCTTAAGAGAGTGTCACGATTCCCTTTGGGCTGGATATCCAGCCATTTATAGAACCTTGGCTCTTATGGAGAGGACCTTCTATTGGCCGAAGATGGGGACTGATGTAGACGAATATGTTCGAACGTGCCTTATTTGCTAGCAAGACAAGATGGAGCAACGGAAGCCGATGGGACTTTTGGAGCCGTAGCCCATACCAAAAAGGCCATGGGAGAGCGTTTCCTTGGACTTCATATCAAACTTGCCCATAGTAGGGAGACTCGGATCGATACTTGTGGTGGTTGATCGATTTTCAAAGTATGAAACTTTCATTGCTGCTCCCCTACACTGTTTAGCAGAGGAGGCAGCCAAACTGATGATGAAGGATGTGGTGAAGTATTGGGGAGTCCCGCACAATATCATCAGTGATCGAGATGCTCAGTTCCTGGGACAATTCTGGACCGAGCTATTCAAATTGTTGGGGTCCAAGTTATACTTCTCCACAAGCCTCCACCCCTAGACGGATGACCAAATCGAAAGGATAAACTCGCTCCTAGAGCAATATCTTCGACACTATGTGAGTGCCAACTAATGAAATTAGGTGAAGTTGTTGGACATTGCCCAATTCTCCTACAACTTGCAGCGGAGCTCTATATGCAACAAGAGCCCCTTCGAGATCATTACAGGACAACAACCGTCAACTCCTCATACCATGGCAATCGAGTATACTAGGAGTAGTCTGTCAGCCTACCACTTCGCAAAGGAGTAACACCGAAATGTAGATATTGCATTTACTTGGAGAAGGCGACAAAAAGGATGAAGAAGTGGGCAGAGTTGGGAAGGCGACCGCAAGAGTTCAAGGTCTGTGATTTGGTGTTGGTAAAGCTCCAACCAGCATCACTCTAATTCTTTAGGAACAAAGTACACAAAGAATTGGTGCGTAAGTATGAAGGGCTCTTCCCAATTATCAGCAGGGTGGGCAATGTCTCCTACAAGTTGTAGTTGCCGCCGTAGTTCAAAATTCACAATGTTCTTCACGCCAGCAACCTAAAAGCCTACAACTCGGATCCACAAGATGCTTCCCGAAGTATTCTAACTCGATTACCCCCCCCACCAGAGTCTCCTATGAGAAGCGAGTTAAAACTATTTTAGTGGATCGCAAGATAAAGCTACCCAATGGAGCTCAATAGACCGAGTACTTGGTGAAGTGGCGAAAGCTTCTCCGAACTGAAGCCAGTTAGGAGTCCAAAGATGCCCTGCGACATGAAGAAACAATTATTAACAACTACTAACAAGCATCGATGAGGGCGTCGACGGTTTGAGTGGGGCAGAATGTCACGAATGGTCATCACGCACCCGCAATAACTCCATTCAACGAATCATTCATCACTCTCATCTACATGTATAGCTACTTGGCAATATATTTTGGCTTGGTTTTAAGTCCTTTTGCGAACAAGTTACAGCGCTACAGTGCGACCGCTCATCGAACCGAGCAAAATAGCCCCAAAACAGCTCCGTTTTCGCATGCCACGGGCTATTTTCTGTAGCTCGCTGCTGCATGCGAAACGTCAGCCATCTTAGTACCCTGGAACTACCCAAGTGGTACCATGGGAGATGGGGCTTTGGTATAGTGTCAAGCGTTGAACAACTTTTCACAAGTTCGCACGTTACCTTGACGAGAACTTATTGTCGCGCCCGGCACCTGGTGAGAAGCTATTTGTGGACTTGTAGCTATTCGTTCAACCCTCTAAAGTCCTTGTTTTCCTCCTCTCCCTCTTTTCTCTTATGTGTGTAAGGTGCTCGCTGAATTACTTGTAAAGCTTCCCTTTTTCGTGAGACGTCGGGACTTGTCTATTGCTCGTTCTTCAAACTAATCAACTTTCTCTTTTACAGGTCCTTCGGGACCTACGAGAAGTTGTAAGTGGGCAGATCTTTACGGACTCAAATCGTAAGGGTGAAGCGCGACTTAGGCAACACAAGCTAAGTTCGCATCTTTGCCGCAAGGGTGCCTCGCGACTTAGGCAACGCAAGCTAAGTTCGCGTCTTTGCGGCAAGAGTGCCTCACGACTTAGGCAATTCTAGCTAAGTCTGTGACAAAATGACAAAAAAAGACATAAAAGATCAAATGAGAGATCTTGATTCAAATAAGGAAAATCCTAAGTTATAATTTTAAGAAATCAAGATCATGGTATAGACAAAATTCATTCCAATTCATAATCAACAAAATCACTTTTCGGATAATGTAATGAAAGCAACATAGATAGATTAAAAATAGCAAGTTCTTTTAGTTCCAAATTTTGTGATTGATTTCATGCAAGCATGTCTTTGTCTTTTTTATACCATTCAAAAATATGCATTATCGTTTAAAACCAAAAGACAAGATTTATCATAAAAATCATCAAGATCAAAAAATGTAACACATAATTCCAAAAGATATGATTTCAAATCATCATTACTTCAAATTCTCATGCATAATATAAAATCATCAAGTATGGTATCAAAACTTTTAACATTTTCATTACGTCTTATATCATTATGCATCATTAAATCATCAAACATGATTTCATAAAACATAAATCATTTTTAATCAAAATCAAAATAAAAAAGCAATACGAAAATCATTAAGATACACATTATTGCTTCTTAAAATGTACATAGAATTAATCTTATTAGGTGTATAAGTATTAGATTTAAATCTAACATTTTGTTTCTTTATCATAAAACATAAAATTATCATGATTATTTTTTTAAAATAACTAGAAATAAAAGCATGATATATTTTTTTATAATTTTTTATTTTTTACTAGCTAATTTTAAAATTACTCATGAAAAAGCATTAAGTAATTTTAAAATAAAATAAAGGAGTTTTGTTTGAGTTGCTTACCTCATTGTCGAGAGTCATCAAAGCGATGTTCGCCATTTCATCTTCATCGGTTTGCTTCTCGTCTTCGGATGCACTTGTTTCGTCCCAAGTCACCTTGAGTGCTTTCTTGTTTTTTGATAACTTTTTTTTTTAAGTTCATTTTTGTTCTTTAATTGTTGTTTCATGAAATTTTTAAATTTTATAGTGAGCAGTTCAAAGTCATCATCATCATCACTTGAGTTATCACTGAAGTGATATTCTATTGTTCGAAGTGTCAAATCCTTCATGTTCTTTGGAAGATTGTTCTCAAGTTCATCATATTCAACATATGTCATACAACTCATTTCATAGGTCATTAAAGCCCAATAAGTTCTTCGAGTGAAAAATGGTTCAAGTTTTTTTATTCTTGTATTGCCGTTATTTTCGAATCCCAATTTTTAGAAAGTGATCGTAAAACTTTATTAACAAGTTCAAAATTCGAAAACCATTTGCCAATAGCTTTTAAACTATTGATAACATCCGTAAAATAAGTGGACATATCAACAATAGTTTTGCTTGGCTTCATACGAAATAATTCAAAATCATGCATCGAAAGATTAATCTTTGAATATTTAACCCTACTAGTGCCTTCGTGTGTGATTTCAAGAGTATGCAAAATATTGTATTCAATTTGATAAGTCAAAACACGATTAAATTCATTTTTGTCTAAGACACAAAACAAAACATTCATAGTTTTGACATTCAAAGAGAAAGTCTTCTTCTCCAAATCATTCTAATCGTTCATTGGAAGAGAAGACTTTTGAAATCCATTTTTGATAATATTCCATAAACCAAGATTCAACGAAAACAAGAAAACTCTCATCCGAGTTTTCCAATAAGTGTAGTCTGTCCCATTGAATATAGGAGGACGAATGATAGAGTGACCCTCTTGAAATCCAAAAAGAGCCATTTCTCTTGGGTGTTAAACTAAATGAGAAAGAATGTGGCTTTGATACCAACTATTAGTCTAAGAGGGGGGTGAATTAGTGCAGCGGATAAAAATCACGTCGAGTCAAAAATTTTCATACGATGAAACTCGTTTTGGAAATATGTTGACTTGAAAGCATATTTGTAAGGTAGTGAAAGTAATAATTTAGTTTATAATTAAAGTAAAGAGCAAAATAGAAATGTAAACTATAATTTTATAGTGGTTTGGTCGTCGTGACCTACATCCACTCCCGATTCCTCTTCACTCATGGCCACCGGCTTCTAATACCGATCTTCCTTCAATGGGCGAAGATCAACAACCATTTTACACCCCTCTTCCCCTTTTCATAGGTTTAGAAGATAACCTTTTATAAGCACTCACTCTTTAAATAGAATTCTAAACTTAGAACTAGAGGAAGGGATCTCTCAAGTGATTGCTATATCGTTTTCCTACTTTTAAGCTCTTTGTGCTTGTATATGTTAACCAGGGATGAGAGAGGTACTTATAGACCTCAAGTGGATTCAAACTTGGAGCCTGAAAGTGTCTCATCTATTGAATCTCGTATTTTGATGATGAAACCACTTGATATATGTTTATGATTTAATCTGCATTTTGAGTGATGCCGGATGCTTCAATCAAGATGAGACAATTAAAGTAGAAAAAAATCATGTTGTGCCCGAGGAACATGTCAGAAGATTGGACGTCGGGCCGGTGGATCGGTCGACATATCGACAGAAGGCTTCAGGCCGTGGACTCGGGCATCGGGCCAAGAAGAGCGGGTATTGTGCCAAGGATATCGGAGTTGCGGAGTCAACTAGCCGATTGGGCAATAGGCCGCAGGAGAAGACGATGCGCCGAAGAATTGGATGAAGCATCGAGGGACCAATGACATGCCAGACAACTTGGTTAATTGCTTAGGATTAATTGTCTCGATCGAAGTTTTGTTTTACATGTGCAGGATTAACTATGATGGAAGTAAGACATGCAGCAGGAGTTGCGCCGAAGTCAAGACTATGATCACGTTGGGAGTTCAAGAGTTCGACGGAAGTCCGGACGATCGTCGAAGGTTCTGCAGGAACAAATCCGAGAAGTCTAGGAGCTTGCCAAAGAAGCTTGTCTGAACTCGCCAAGTGGATCATCGCAAGTCCAGGGGTTTGCTGGAAGTCCGCAGGAGCATCACCGAGGGTTCATCAGATGATCGACGAAAGTTCGCCGGAATCTCACCGGAAGAAGCGATTGATGCACCGGAGCAAGTTGCAGTAAATGTCTTAAGAAATATTGTAGTTAGTACTATGATTGAGTTAGAAATGGGAGGTGATCCCATTAACTTAATCTTGGGGCAATTGGGCCCTTGATAGACCCAAATTGGGCCGAATGGATCAACCCATTCGGACTAAAATTCCTGCTAGGCGGTTGTCTCCTAAGCCCGTCAAAAGGAGTGAAACTATAAAAGGGTGGTTAGTCTTCACCTATTGAAGGAAGGTCTCTAGTGGACGTTGGTGACCTCGTTGGTGGAGGAAGCCAAAAGTGGATGTAGGTCAAGATTGACCGAACTACTCTAAATCTCGGTTTGCATTTACTTTGAGCATCTTATCTTTCTGCAAACCTCCTCAGTAACTTACTGTCTTCTGCTCATTTACGAACGTGTTTCATAGTTAAGTATTTTCCGAATCGGCGTTAAGATGGAAATCAGTTTTATCGTATGAACATCATATTTCAGTTTGCACTTACATTCTGATTTCTATCTAAACTGCAAACTGCCTTCCTTACTTTACTTCAAATACATTTCCATAAGCTTTTAAAGTTATTATCTGCATGAAACGACTTTTATGTCGGAATCGGATTTCAACGTACGAACACAGTTTTAATCGTCGAAAGTTTTCCGCTGCACTAATTCACTCTCCCCCCCCCCCCCCCCCCCTCCCTCTTAGTGCTCTTGATCCTAACAATTGGTATCAGAGCCCGGTATTTCTTATTTCGGATTTACACCTAAGAGAAATGGCTCTTTACGGCTTTCAAGAGGGCTTTTCGGTTGTTCGTCCACCGTTGTTTAACGGATTGGACTATACTTATTGGAAAACTCGAATGAGAGTTTTCTTGATTTCTATGAATTTGGATTTATGGAATATTGTTGAAAACGATTTTCAACTTTCCTCTAAACCGATGAACGAATGGTCGGATTTGGAGAAGAAGTATTTTTCTTTAAACACAAAGGCTATGAATGCCTTATTTTGCGCTTTGGACAAAAATGAGTTCAATCGGGTTTCTTTGTGCGAAACGGCTTTTGACATATGTCACACTCTTGAAATCACACACCAAGGCACTTCTAGAGTTGAAGATTCGAAAATCAACTTTTTGATGCATGATTTCGAGCATTTTCAAATGAAGCCAAGCGAAACCATTGGTGACATGTACACCCATTTTACGGATGTCGTCAATGGTTTAAGAGCTCTTGGCAAATGTTTTTCGGATTTTGAACTCGTAAACAAGATTTTGCGTTCTCTTTCTAAGAAGTGGGATTCAAAAGTAACTTCAATATAAGAAGCTAAAAACCTAAACAACTTACCAGATGAAGAACTAATTAGTTCGTTGATGAACAAAACAACCTTCTAAAGAATAGGAAGGATTTGGAACTCTGGACAAATGAATACCACTTGAGCGATGACTCAAGTGATGAGGACAATAATGAACTTGAACTTCGAACACTAAATCTTAATAAGTTTATTAAATAAAAATCTAAAATAAATAATGAACTTGAACGAAGGAAGAGGCCAAAGAAGAAGAACACAAAGTAGGATGAATCGAGCTCCTCTGAAGATGAGGAGAAAATCAAGAAAGGCGAGGTGACAAACTACGCTTTAACCGCTTTCAATGATGAGGTAATCAAAATCCCCCTAATTTATTTTGAAATTACTTGATGCTTTCATAATGTATTTTTTTTTTAGTTTAGAATTAATTTTCTTAAAAATTACATGTTTAAAAATAAAAATACAAAAATTATGATCATGCTAGTAATTTCGAAAATGATAATATTGCATATTTTATGATAAACAAACAAAATGATTTTGATTGAAGATATGAAATCATGGTTAAGAAGTAATAATGTTTATCATGTTGATTTCCATTGTTATTTCTCGATTTTTAATAAAATCATGTTTGATTTGAAGTAATGCATAAAGTTGTAATGAAAATATTGAAATTTTGATACCATGATTTGACGATTTTGTGCATGAGATTTTAAAGTTATACATGATGATTTTTGTGATTTATTGATCTTGATGGTTTTTATGATGAAATTTATTTTTCGATCCTAAACGTTGATGCATGTTTTTCATAAATGAAAAAGGCTTGCTTCTATGAAATAAATCATATAAATTGAAATGGCTAAAAAGAGAAAAGCATGTTTCTTGAAAATTCTTTTTCTCTATCTTATTGACTGTGATGAATCTATTTGATCATCTTTTTATGAATTTCTTGAAAATGATTTTGATTTGACGATTTGAATTTGAATGAATTTTTATCCTAATTATAATCTTGGTTTATTGGAATTACTTGAGATCTTCTTTATAAATCAAAATCTTATATCTCCTATGTTTCCTTTTACCATTTCCTAAAGAGGAGATCTATAAAACTAACCATGATCTTGATAATTATGTTTTGAAACTTTATGTAAATCAAGATCGTTCACCATGACTTCTTGCATTTTATTAAAGAAATTATTTAAATGAATCATGTCTTTTGGTATTTACACGATCCTTGAGATTTTATCTTTCATGACATAATGTGATTGTATTTATGGCTTGTATGCCTTGAAATGATTAAAATATTTTACACTATTTTGTTCTTCTTCTCTTCTTTCTTGTTTACAATGATAAAATGAGGAGAAATTTTGATCATGCATCGTAGGATATAATTGCTATAATGAGAATTTTACACTATTACATGTTTTAATAACATGTTGGAAATTATGTGTTTTGGATACAAAAATTTCCATGATCATGAGCATGTTTCATCTTTATGATTGTGTTTGAAAATCTATAGCAAAACCATGTCCGAATGCATGAAAGTGTTAAATTTTATTTTTGAATTTTCTTGATCCTAACAATTCATTTTTGAAAATCTATTGATCTTGATTTGATGATTTAAATGAGCTTTATCTTGATTTTTTGAAATTTATAAATTGAGATTTCTTATGCTTAAATCAAGATTTTATATGCATGAATTAATATCTTGTTCTCTTACAAGATTGAATGAACTCTATCTTTTTCATGATCTCCTAAGAATTCTTTATGTTATTTATTTAAGAGGAAATTTGTTAAAATGAATCACGGTTTCTCTTGATTTCTCGAAATTATAACTTGAGTATTCATTTTATAAATCAAGATTGTTTATATGTTCTCTCATGACATCTTTTAAGGCTTATGACTTGAATTTTGTTATATAAAATTCTTTGAATGAATGAAATGCTAGTCATAAGTGCCCAGCAAGCCAATCACGTGAGTGATGGCACGTGTGACTTGATACAGAATCTTTTTGCTTATTATATTTTGGCATATATCACTTTATAACTATTGCATAAATGCATATATATTGTGATGTCCTTGGATTTGTGCAATGGGAATCGGATCGTGATGAGATCACGATAATGAGATCGATTCACCTTTAAACACATATCCTAAATAATCCCGGTCATAGGTTACTCGAGAGGGACATCGTGATAACCGGATAGACTGGTGTGCTGTATACACGTCTATATGATGGATGCAGCTGGTCTCATAGCTGCTCGTGTAGGGACACTAGGGATACAGTACAGGTGCTCATTGGAGAATGAGTTCACTGATTGATCCGCTTACGGAATGCTGGATGGTTGATGATGCCTTATTGTCAGACAACGATTCCGTAGTCCTAGTGGTGTATCTGGTTCTTAGACTTGAGACACCAAGGATGTCCTGTATGAGTGCTCCACTCTTTGATACTAGACTTATAGGTTTGGCTGTTCCCAGATCTAGTACAGCTGGTCATTGGGAGTGGTAGTCGACCTTACGAGGGCTATTGAGTGTCGATAGAGGATCATCCACTCTCGGTATCATGAGAGGAATATCCCATGTGTTCTTGCTCAGACAAATCCCTGGCCACGGTCATTCGGGTTGAGAGAGAAAGAGTTCTCCGGGAGAATCCGATTAGAGCGAGACTCGAGTAGAAACCGTATGGGTCTGACAGCACCATGCTCGATATACGGTCTCTGGGATATTAGATGGATGAGGGACTATAGGTACATGGTAACTGAGGACAGACAGGTCCAATGGATTGGATTCCCCTGTATCGTCTGGGGACTACGGCGTAGTGGCCTAGTACTTCCGTAGTCGATGAGTCGAGTGAATTATTACAGAGATAATAATTCACTGAGTTAGAAGGAGTTCTGACAGGTATGACTCACGACCAGCTCGATATTGGGCCTAGAGGGTCACACACATATGGTAGGCATTGCGATGAGTAGAGGTTCGGATATGAGATATCCGACGGAGCCCTTGTCTTATTGGATGCAGATCCAATACCCACTAGGGAAAGGACCCATTAGGGTTTTGACACGGGATCTCTATAAATAGGAGGGATTCACAGCCTCATAGGCTAGAGTCTTTGCTTGCCCTTCCTATTCTCCTCTCCCTCTCCACCTCAGAGTAGGCCTGGAGTTTTTGAGGAGCGTCGTCGTAACCCTGCTGTGTGGATCACCGCTAGAGAGGAGGACGCTTGACCTCCTTCACCCTCTCCTAAGGATCTGCAAGGAAACAGGGATATACGATCTCCCTAGGTAATACAATCTCTATACGCAGTTTTGTGTTTTTGCGGATTTTGCGCACCAATCTTCGCACGATGATGAACATCTTTTTGGGAATCGGGGATTTTTGTTTTCTTGTTCTTCCGCTGCGCATATGATGTCGCCCCCCCAATGATTTCCCAACAGTGGTATCAGAGCCAGGTTGTTCGTGCGAATGATTGGTTTTGAACTGCGTGTATTGTGTTTAGGAAGAATTTTGACGTCAAAATCGTTGACGGAAAAGCAAGGAAGGGCAACAACAGTTGCTGCCCTCGATCTGCATGCCTGCAGCCACCTGCAGCGGCAGCCGCAGCCGCAGCCACCTGCAGCGGCAGCCGCAGCCGCAGCCAGGCAGCACAGCGCCGGCGCATGCGCAAGCGCTGTGCCTGCAGCAGCCGGCCGGCGGCCTGCTTGCAGCAGGCTTGCTGCCGGCGGGGCTGGCAACCCACGGGCAGAGGCGCCGCAGGGCAGCGGCGCCTACCGCCGAAAGGAAGCGGCGCCTGCCGCCGCAGGGCAGCGACGCGCGACGCCTGCCGCCGCTGCTCCCGCGGGCGAAACCCCCCCCACAGGGGCGGCCGCCCGGCGGGACAGCACCGCCTGCGGAGGCAGCGGCGCCCGAAGAGGGCGCCCACCCGCAGCGGCATCGCCGCCAGCGGGCGTGCCGCCTGCAGGCGAGGGCAGTGCCCTCGCCCCGCCGCACAGGCCGCCGCCGGCAGGGTGGCGGCGGCGGCAGCAGCGAAAAGGGGAAAGGGTATTAGGGTTTTCTGCGCAAAAGACAGTTTTGCCCCTCGGAATTTGAGAAATTCCAGTTTCTGTCTTTTGTCCAAATTATGAAAATACCCTTAGGAATTGAGAAATTCCCTATATATCCCTGATTTCAGAAAATATTAATTAATTAAAAGGTTTAGTTGATTATTATTTTTATTATTATCTAGTAGTCCTATATGATGATGATTATTTATACATGTGATGTATGATGAGTGGACGGATGATCATGGACCGTGTGATGTGTGTACTTGTGATTATTATTATTGAGGTCTGCGAACCTCCATTATATTTCTCGTTTATTGTCGGGCCTGCGTGCCTATGATTAAGTTGTAATCACATGAGGAGGCGCAGCGGGAGCGTGGAAGCCATAGCGGGACCCACGAGACGGACGATCGTGATGCATGGAGATGCATCAAGATGTCGACGGAACCGACGAGGACGAGATGGACGATCACAAGGCATGGAGATGCACCGTTGCACACATAGATCTTGATGTGAGTGATTAGGCCTACTGGCTCGGGCCTAATCATATTAGGTTGTGGTCCATGATCATCTGGTGTGATTGCTTATACACATACTAGATATGTATATATATTTGCATGCGATGTAGATATATATTAAATATGTATATGTGTGACATGTCATATTAGGAGACCAAATCATAGAAACATCTCTCGATAATATTAAGTCGGTAAACGTGAGGCAATTAGATTGACCCACGTGGCCTTCCATCGTTATGAGTAGGAACCGAATCCCGGTGTAGGTTGAGTTGGTCGAGTCCCTCGAGACTCACCTATATCGCGATTCGCTATCTTGCTTACGACATAGAGATGTCACCGGTGACCTGAGGGCATGATATGCTTGGTCGAGTCCCTCGAGGGTATATCATCAAATCAGACTCATCTTGTAACGAAGGTGTTGACTTAACCGAGCATCATGGTTGGTCGAGTCCCTCGAGGCCATGGTGATTCGGAGGCCGAACAGGACGGGAATCACAAGGAGTTGTGATCGGCAAGAGTTGCCTACCTTTTAGGCTTAGTGTGATTGGTCGAGTCCCTCGAGGTTACACTAAGACGCTGATTGGATCCTGATCCCCACTAGAAGTCTGCCGGAGACTTCCGTTTCACGTGCTGAGGGTGTCGCGTGACTCGATAGTAAAATAGTGGGAGCATATTAAGATAGAAGTCCATATCTTGATAGTTTATTTCTTGCAAAATCTGTATGTTATTCATTTTTGCTACATCTTTATTTTCAGAAAATGTCGCTTTCAAATCCCTTACGTGGCATACTTGATGTCAACCGCCTCACTGGTCCAAATTATACGGATTGGCTCCGTAACTTGAGAATTGTTCTCACAGCGGAGAAAATCGTGTACGTCCTTGATACAGTGATGCCTACGCCCGAAGAAGGGGCAAGCGAGGATGAGATCGCTCGCTACGTGAAGTACATTGATGACTCCACTCTTGCTCAGTGCTATATGTTGGGCTCTATGACTCCAGAGTTACAGAGACAACATGAAAAGATGGATGCCAGATCCATTCTCCTACATGTCCGTAAATTGTTTGAGGAACAGGGAAGGACTCAACGATATGAGATATCCAAGAGCCTTTTCCGCGCTAGGATGACTGAGGGGACACCGGTTCAGAACCATGTCCTAAAGATGATTGAGTGGATAGAGAAACTCACAGGTCTAGGAATGGTCCTAGAGGATAACTTGTGTGTGGACATTGTGCTTCAGTCCCTACCAGATTCCTTTTCACAGTTCATAATGAACTTTAATATGAACAAGCTTGAGGTGACTCTCCCAGAGCTCCTCAATATGTTGAGGGAGGCAGAGAGTACTATTAAGAAAGAGAAGCCAGTTCTCTACACTGGTGAGACCAGAAAGAAAAGGAAAGCAGAAAGGTCCCTTAAGAAGGGAAAGGGCAAGGGCAAACAAGGTAAAGCAAAGGTTGCTAAGAAAGACCCAACAAAGGACAAAGGCCAGTGCTTCCACTGTGGTAAAGATGGGCACTGGAAGAGAAACTGCAAAGAGTACCTTGCAGAAAGGGCGAAACAAAAGCTTGATGAAGCTTCAGGTACATTCATGATCAGTCTCCATTTGTCAGACTCTTATGATAACACATGGGTATTAGATACCGGTAGTGCTTATCATATATGTAATTCGTTGCAGGTTCTGGCAAGGCCTAGGAGACTAGAGAGAGGCGAGATGGACCTCAAGATGGGTAATGGAGCAAAAGTTGCTGTATTAGCTGTTGGCGAGGTCGCCCTACATCTGCCTAGTGGAGCTTTTATTGCATTAGATGCATGTTATTTTGTTCCTTCTATTATCAAAAACATTATCTCCATTTCATGTTTAACAGTTAGTGGATATAAATTTGTTTTTGAGAACAATGGTTGTTCGATATTATTAGATGATAAGATCATCACGAAAGGAACATTGCATAATGGTTTATTTATGTTAGACACCACTCCACATATCATGAATATAAATGTGTCCAAAAGGAAACGAGATGAGTTGAACAGTGCATACCTGTGGCATTGTAGGCTAGGTCACATCCATGAAAGAAGGATTCAAAAGTTGCTAAATGATGGATATCTAGATCCATTCGACTATGTGTCATATGCAACTTGTGAGCCTTGCATTCGTGGAAAACTGACCAACTCTCCATTTAGTGGAACTGGAGAGAGAGCCACTGAGTTGTTGGAACTCATACATAGTGATGTATGTGGACCCATGTCAACTCATGCCATTGGAGGTTACTCCTACTTCATTACATTTACTGATGATTTCTCAAGGTATGGATATGTGTACTTAATGAAGTACAAGTCCGAGGCCTTTGAGAAATTCAGAGAGTATAAGAATGAGGTGGAGAACCAGACTGGAAAGAGTATCAAAACTCTTCGATCAGATCGAGGAGGTGAGTACTTAAGTACAGAGTTTACTCACTTCCTCAAGGACCATGGGATATTATCCCAATGGACACCTCCTTATACACCTCAGCTCAATGGTGTCTCTGAAAGGAGAAATCGTACATTATTAGATATGGTACGGTCCATGATGAGTTTCGCTGACCTACCCATCTCATTCTGGGGATATGCCCTAGAAACCGCAGCTTACCTTCTGAACAGAGTTCCAACTAAGTCGGTGGTGTCTACACCATATGAGATATGGAAAGGGAAGAAGCCTGATCTTAAAGTAGTTAAGATTTGGGGCTGCTCTGCCCATGTTAAAAGACACAACCCCGATAAGTTAGAATCAAGGACAGGGCGATGTAAATTTGTGGGATACCCCAAGGAAACTTGTGGGTATTATTTCTATCATCTCGAGGACCAAAAGGTCTTTGTAGCTAAGAGAGCAGTGTTCCTTGAGAAGGAACACATTCTTGGCGGAGACAGTGGGAGAATGATAGAGTTGAGCGAAGTTAGGGAACCAAGCTCAAGCACCACTCTACAGCCCGAGTCTGTTCAGGTATCTAATACACAAGTTTCAACTTTACGCAGGTCTGATAGAGTATCCCATCCTCCTGAGAGATATGTGGGACATATTAGAGCAGAGGATGTAGAGGATATTGATCCTCAGACCTACGAGGAGGCTATTATGAGTATAGACTCCGGGAAGTGGAAAGAAGCCATGAATTCTGAAATGGATTCTATGTACTCCAATAAGGTTTGGAACCTAGTTGATGCACCCGAAGGTATTGTACCCATCGGTTGCAAGTGGATCTTTAAGAAAAAGATCGGAGTAGATGGAAAGGTAGAGACCTATAAAGCAAGGCTAATGGCTAAGGGGTATCGTCAAAGGCAAGGTGTTGACTACGACGAAACTTTCTCACCCGTAGCAATGCTAAAATCCATCAGAATTCTATTGGCTATTGCAGCACACTATGATTATGAGATCTGGCAGATGGATGTGAAAACCGCATTCCTCAACGGGAACCTCGAGGAGGAGGTGTATATGATGCAACCTGAGGGATTCGTGTCCAAGAACTGCCCAGATAAGGTGTGTAGGTTGCTTAGATCCATTTATGGACTAAAGCAAGCTTCTTGAAGTTGGAACATAAGATTTGATGAGTCAATCAGATCTTATGACTTCGTTAAGAACGAAGATGAGCCTTGTGTGTACAGGAAGGTAAGTGGGAGCGCTATTAGCTTTTTGGTGTTATATGTGGATGACATCCTCATCATTGGGAATGACATAGGAATGCTATCCATAATAAAGGCTTGGTTATCTAGACACTTCTCCATGAAGGACTTAGGAGAAGCATCTTATATCTTGGGGATTAGAATCTATAGAGATAGATCCAAAAGGATGCTTGGCTTGTCCCAGTCCAGGTACATAGAAACTATTGTCAAAAGGTTTGGCATGGAAAATTCCAAAAGAGGTCTCATACCGATGAGACATGGGATATCGCTTTCTACGAGTATGTCCCCAAAGACTCCAGAAGAAAGGGCGAACATGGATATGATACCTTATGCCTCAGCAATAGGGTCTATCATGTATGCCATGCTATGTACTAGGCCTGATATAGCGCATGTTCTGAGTGTCACGAGCAGGTATCAGGCGGATCCAGGCTTGGAGCACTGGAAAGCAGTAAAGTGTATCCTTAAGTACTTGAGAAGGACTAAGGATCTTTTACTAGTATATGGAGGTAATAGCCTTAAGGTTGAAGGCTACACTGACTCAAGTTTTCAGTCTGATGTCGATGATAGCAAGTCGAATTCAGGGTATGTGTACACCTTGAATGGAGGAGCAGTGTGCTGGAAGAGTTCCAAGCAAGATACCACTGCTGACTCGACCACAGAGGCGGAGTACATTGCTGCATCAGATGCAGCAAAGGAGGGAGTCTGGTTGAAGAAGTTCATCACAGATTTGGGAGTCGTGCCGGATAGTGAGGAGCCGATTTCCCTATATTGCGACAACAACGGGGCAATTGCTCAAGCGAAGGAACCTAGGTCTCATCAGAAATCTAAGCATGTTCTGAGGAGGTTCCACCTTATCAGAGAGATCGTGACCCGAGGAGATGTAGCAGTGGAAAGAGTTCCATCCGAAGATAACATTGCAGATCCACTAACAAAGCCATTGTCTCAGATTGTCTTTGAGCGTCACAGGGGTCTGATGGGGATCAGACACATAGGTGATTGGCTTTAGGTCAAGTGGGAGATTGCTAGTCATAAGTGCCCAGCAAGCCAATCACGTGAGTGATGGCACGTGTGACTTGATACAGAATCTTTTTGCTTATTATATTTTGGCATATATCACTTTATAACTATTGCATAAATGCATATATATTGTGATGTCCTTGGATTTGTGCAATGGGAATCGGATCGTGATGAGATCACGATAATGAGATCGATTCACCTTTAAACACATATCCTAAATAATCCCGGTCATAGGTTACTCGAGAGGGACATCGTGATAACCGGATAGACTGGTGTGCTGTATACCCGTCCATATGATGGATGCAGCTGGTCTCATAGCTGCTCGTGTAGGGACACTAGGGATACAGTACAGGTGCTCATTGGAGAATGAGTTCACTGATTGATCCGCTTACGGAATGCTGGATGGTTGATGATGCCTTATTGTCAGACAACGATTCCGTAGTCCTAGTGGTGTATCTGGTTCTTAGACTTGAGACACCAAGGATGTCCTGTATGAGTGCTCCACTCTTTGATACTAGACTTATAGGTTTGGCTGTTCCCAGATCTAGTACAGCTGGTCATTGGGAGTGGTAGTCGACCTTACGAGGGCTATTGAGTGTCGATAGAGGATCATCCACTCTCGGTATCATGAGAGGAATATCCCATGTGTTCTTGCTCAGACAAATCCCTGGCCACGGTCATTCGGGTTGAGAGAGAAAGAGTTCTCCGGGAGAATCCGATTAGAGCGAGACTCGAGTAGAAACCGTATGGGTCTGACAGCACCATGCTCGATATACGGTCTCTGGGATATTAGATGGATGAGGGACTATAGGTACATGGTAACTGAGGACAGACAGGTCCAATGGATTGGATTCCCCTGTATCGTCTGGGGACTACGGCGTAGTGGCCTAGTACTTCCGTAGTCGATGAGTCGAGTGAATTATTACAGAGATAATAATTCACTGAGTTAGAAGGAGTTCTGACAGGTATGACTCACGGCCAGCTCGATATTGGGCCTAGAGGGTCACACACATATGGTAGGCATTGCGATGAGTAGAGGTTCGGATATGAGATATCCGACGGAGCCCTTGTCTTATTGGATGCAGATCCAATACCCACTAGGGAAAGGACCCATTAGGGTTTTGACACGGGATCTCTATAAATAGGAGGGATTCACAGCCTCATAGGCTAGAGTCTTTGCTTGCCCTTCCTATTCTCCTCTCCCTCTCCACCTCAGAGTAGGCCTGGAGTTTTTGAGGAGCGTCGTCGTAACCCTGCTGTGTGGATCACCGCTAGAGAGGAGGACGCTTGACCTCCTTCACCCTCTCCTAAGGATCTGCAAGGAAACAGGGATATACGATCTCCCTAGGTAACACAATCTCTATACGCAGTTTTGTGTTTTTGCGGATTTTGCGCACCAATCTTCGCACGACGATGAACATCTTTTTGGGAATCGGGGATTTTTGTTTTCTTGTTCTTCCGCTGCGCATATGATGTCGCCCCCCCAATGATTTCCCAACATGAAATACATCTCATCACCTAATAATTCTTCTTGATATTCCATATGTGATGATATGAATACATGAAATATTCATTAATTTGTTTTGATAAGAAGTTTCGATCATGCATGGTTGGATGTAATTTGACAAAATTGGTACCATCATGATGTGAAATAAATGATAATTTGGAATCATGCATTAATAATGATTTTATATTTTATGATTTGGTATGATGCATGCAATGATGAAATATTCATGAATTTGAAATGATGCATGCAATACTTATGACAATGATGTACATGATGTATTGCATATGATGTGTATCATAAATGCTTTAAATAATGAATGTTTGGTATCATGATCAACATGTTGATAAATGCTAAAAATTTTAATGTTTGAGTATCATGTATGATATGCCCATTAATGATGATTGATTTATTTTTCGATATCATGCATGAAAAATAAGGTTTTTGAAATTGTGTATGTTTTAATTTGAATATATAATGATGCACAAATAAGATTGATACTTACCTTTTTCATAATCTGAAAATTGATATAAGGGTCTTCCCTTCTTTTTGACAATGACAAAGGGGGAGCAAGAATTTCTAGCGTGAACATCATAAAAAGAGACAAACTAGCTAGCTTGCATAATTCAAGACGAAAGCAAAAATTGCACTTCTCAAAAGAGAAGAAATTGCTATCTTGAACATCACCGATAATTGCTAGTTTGAAATCTCAAGAAGAAGCAAAATATGCTAACGTACACATCTAGCAAACTTGTATATTTCAAGAAGCAAGAGTTGCTTTCTTGAACATCTCTAAATTGCTAGCTTGCATGTTCTAAAATGTTGTAACATTGCTAGCTTGCAAGATGTAGAGCTTGCTATCTTGAACATCTTAAGAAACAAAAATTACAAAAGTGCTATCTTGCCTATCTCAAGATGCAAAACATGCTAACTTGTGCATCTAGCAAAGTTGACAAAATTTACATATTTCAAGAAGCAAAAGTTGTCTTCTTGAACATCTCTAATTTGCTAGCTTGCATGATGTAGAAGTTGCTATCTCAAAAGAAGCAAAAATGCTATCTTGTATGTTGTAAAACTTGCATATCTAAAACTTGATAGCTTGAATGTTCTAAGTATGATGTAACACTTGCTAAATTTTCTAGCTTCAAAACTACATGATGATAAAACTTGATATTATATTTTTCATGCAATGAGTTGAACTTATATCACAAACACAAGAATAGTTATACATCTCCTTTTTGTTGATGACAAAAGGAGAGAAGTATGTTGATAACATGACATGTTATGCATAAGTATATGATGACATGTTGTTTGGATTTTTGAATCCAAGAGTTTCTATCAATATGGCATATTGATAGGGGGAGTTTGTTTAAATTCCGATAGTTAAGGTTAACTCCGTCATCAAGTGGTTGTCATCATCAAAAAGGGGGAGATTGTTGAATCTTGTATTTTGATGATGAAACCACTTGATATATGTTTATGATTTAATCTGCATTTTGAGTGACGCAGGATGCTTCGATCAGGATGAGACAATTAAAGCAGGAAAAATCATGTTGTGCCGAAGGAACATGTCAGAAGATTGGACGTCGGGCCGGTGGATCGGTCGACGTATTGACAGAAGGCTTCGGGCCGTGGACTCGAGCATCGGCCAAGAAGAGCAGGTATTGTGCCAAGGATATCGGAGTTGCGGAGTCAACTGGCCGATTAGGCAATAGGCTGCAGGAGAGGACGATGCGCCGAAGAATCGAATGAAGCGCCGAGGGACCAATGACATGCCGGACAACTTGGTTAATTGCTTAGGATTAATTGTCTTGATCGAAGTTTTGTTTTACATGTGCAGGATTAACTACGATGGAAGTAAGACATGTAGCAAGAGTTGCGCCGGAGTCAAGACTATGATCACATTGGGAGTTCGAGAGTTCGACGGAAGTCCGGACGATCGTCGGAGGTTCTGCGGGAATAATTCGAGAAGTCCAGGAGCTTGCCAAAGAAGCAAGTTGGAACTCACCAAGTAGATCATCGCAAGTCCAGGAGTTGGCCGGAAGTCTGCAGGAGCATCACCGAGGGTTCATCGGATGATCGACGGAAGTTCGCCGGAAGCTCGTCGGAAGAAGCGATTGACGCACCGGAGCAAGTTGCAGTAAATGTCTTAAGAAATATCGTAGTTAGCACTATGATTAAGTTAGAAATGGGAGGTGATCCTATTAACTTAATCTTGGGGCAATTGGGCCCTTGATAGACCCAAATTGGGCCGAATGGATCAACCCATTCGGACCAGAATTCCTGCCAAGTAGTGGCACCGCCCAGGAGATGGTCTCCCAAGAAAGCTGGGCGGTGCAACCGCCCAGGTCAAGTGGTGGCACCACATGGGCTCAGTCTCCGAGCGAGACTAGGCGGTGCAACCGCTCCAGTCAGGCGGTGGCACTGCTTGGGCTCAGTCTCCGAGCGAGACTGGGCGGTGCAACCACCCCTGAAAGGCGGTGGAACCGCCTGAGCTCGATCTCTGAGCTTTGCCAAGCGGTGCAACCGCCCTTGACAAGCGGTGGCACCGCCCAGAGGCTCAATCTCCAAGCTCTACTAAGTGGTGCAACCGCCCCTGACAAGCGATGGCACCATCTAGAGGCTCAGTCTCCGAGCTCTGTCAGGCGGTGCAACCATTAGACCCCGAAATTCCGGGAGATGACAGTTTTGAGCTCAGAATTTAAACTGGTTTGGGGCCTATAAATACCCCACCCTTTCAGCAATGAAAGGGTAACCCAAACCACCGAAAACTTGATCTTACTCTGTGATTTTAGAGCTCAAAAGTGTTGTAAAGTCTAGAAGTTCTCCTCCCTCTTTTCTTCCAAGTTTTGATCTTTCAAGAGAGGAGAGAAAAGTTTGTAAGGGTTGTCTCCTAAGCCCGTCAAAAGGAGTGAAACTGTAAAAGGGTGGTTGGCCTTCGCCTATTGAAGGAAGGCCTCTAGTGGACGTGGTGACCTCGTTGGTGGAGGAAGCCAAAAGTGGATGTAGGTCAAGATTGATCGAACCACTCTAAATCTTGATTTGCATTTACTTTGAGCATCTTATCTTTACTACAAACCTTCTTAGTAGCTTACTGCCTTCTGCTCATTTATGAATGTGTTTCATAGTTAAGTATTTTCCGAATCGGCGTTAAGATGAAAATCGATTTTATCATACGAACATCATATTTCAGTTTGCGCATACATTCTAATTTCTATCTAAACTACAAATTGCCTTCCTTACTTTACTTCAAATACGTTTCCGTAAGCTTTCAAAGTTATTATCTGCACGAAATGACTTTTACGTCGGAATCGGATTTCAACGTACGAACGCAGTTTTAATCGTCGAAAGTTTTCCGCTACACTAATTCAACACACCCCCCCCCCCCCCCCCCCCCTCTTAGTGCTCTTGATCCTAACATCATCTTGGGTTTCCCGAGTCCTAGCGGTACCACCGCCTGTAGCACTAACACTGGGCGGTATCACCGCTTGATAGTCTCTCAAAGACTACGTTGTTGAATCTCAGATTTTGATGATGAAACCAATTAATAAGTGTTTATGAATTGATCTATGTTTTGAGTGATGCAAGATGCTTCGATCAGGATGAGACAACTAAAGCAGGAAGAATCATGTTGGGCCAGTGGAACATGTCAGAAGATTGGACGTCGTACCGAAGGATCGGTCGACGTATCGACAGAAGGCTTCAGGCCATGAATTCAGGCATCAAGCCAAGAAGAGTGGATATTACACTAAGGATATCAGAGTTGTAGAGTCAACTGGCCGATTGGGCAATAGGCCGCAGGAGAGGATGATGCGCCGAAGAATCGGACGAAGCGTTGATGGACCAATGACATGTCGAACAACATGATTCAAGCTTAGTAATAATTGTCTAGATTGAAGTATATTTTTACATGTATAGGATTAACTACGATAGCAAGATATAAAGCAAAATGAAGTCCCGGAGTCAAGAACGCGATTTCGTTGGGAGTTTGACAGTTCGTCGAAAGTCCAAACGTTTGTTGGAAGTTCTGCTAGAACCAACCGAGAAGTCCAGGAGCTTGCTAAAGAAGCTTGTCGGAACTCACCAAGAAGATTGTCATGAAGTCTAGGAGCTTGCCAGGAGTCAGTTGGAACATTGCCGAGAGATCGTCGGAAGTTCGTCGGAAGCTTGCCGGAAGAAACTAGACTTATGAACTTGTTTAGCTTAGGAAATATCTTAGAATTCATAGTTAGCACATAATTAGGATTGGAATTGGGCTAACCCAATTAGGGGCTAGTTGAGCCCATGTAAGAACTGTGTTGGACCCAATAAAAAAGCCCAAACAGTGACCTAAGAGGTGGCACCGTCGTGGCACAGTCTCTGAGACTGTGTCAGGCGATGGTACCGCCAGTTTGGGCAGTGGTACCGCCCAGACATAGCCTCCGAGAGGCTATGGGCGGTGGTACCGCTCAGTGTAGTGTCAATATCAGACTGATACTAACAGTGGTACCGCCCAGCACAGGCGGTGGTGCCGCCCAAACCCAAGAAACCCAAGATGAGATGTTTTTAGGCTCTAAGTTTAAATCAACTTGAGGCCTATAAATACCCCTCTCATCTCTAGTTAAACTACACAAGACTTGAGAGTAAAAATATAAAGAAACACTATTGCAATCTTGTGTGAACTCCTCTCAAAAGTTCTAAGTGTTAGAATAGTTTGAGAGAGGAGTAAGTGGGGGTGTAAGGGTTATCTCCTAAACTCGGTAAAAGGAGAATTGAGTTGTAAAAGGTGGTTGGTCTTCGCCTATTGAAGAAAGACTGATAGTGGATGCTGGTGGCCTCGACGGAAGAGGAATCGGCGGAATGGATGTAGGTTACAACGACCGAACCACTATAAAAATCTGGTTTACTTTACTTTGAGCAATTTACTTTAAACTGCAAATTGCCTTCTCATCACTTGCTATGCTCTTCTTATTGCTTTCATTGTTAAGTATTTTCGAAATCGGTTTTATCATATGAAACGAAAAAATTTCCATAACCGACGTGATTTTTACCGTTGCACTAATTCACCTCCCCCCCCCCCTCTTATTGCTAACTCTTTTCCTAATAATTAGTATTAGAGTCTTATTTTCTCATTTGGTTTAACACTCAAGAGAAATGACTCTTTTCGGCTTTCAAGAGGGTCACTCTCTTATTCATTCACACTTGTTCAATGGGATGGACTACACATATTGGAAAACTCGAATAAGAGTTTTCTTGCTTTCTTTGGAGAAGAAGATTTTTTCTTTAAAATGACTTTCAAAAATCTTCTAAACTAATGAACAAATTGAGTGATTTGGAGAAGAAGATTTTTTCTTTAAATGCTAGAGTTATGAACCGACGTGATTTTTACCGTTGCACTAATTCACCTCCCCCCCCCCCTCTTATTGCTGACTCTTTTCCTAATAATTAGTATTAGAGTCTTATTTTCTCATTTGGTTTAACACTCAAGAGAAATGACTCTTTTCGGCTTTCAAGAGGGTCACTCTCTCATTCATTCACACTTGTTCAATGGGATGGACTACACATATTGGAAAACTCGAATAAGAGTTTTCTTGCTTTCTTTGGAGAAGAAGATTTTTTCTTTAAAATGACTTTCAAAAATCTTCTAAACTAATGAACAAATTGAGTGATTTGGAGAAGAAGATTTTTTCTTTAAATGCCAGAGCTATGAACGCTGTATTTTGTGTCCTAGACAAAAATGAGTTTAATCGGGTTTCTACTTGCCAAACGGCTTTCGACATTTGGCACATTCTTAAAACCACTCGTGAGGGCACTAGTAGATTAAAAGTTTCGAAGGTCAATCTTTTAATACATGACTTTTAACTATTTCGAATGAAATCGAGTGAAATCATTGTTGACATGTACACCCATTTTACGGATGTCGTTAATGGTTTAAAAGCTTTCGGTAAATGCTTTTCTAATTTTGAACTCGTTAACTAGATTTTACGATCGCTTTCTAAAAATTGGGATTCAAAAATAACGACTATTCAAGAATAAAAAATTTTGAATACTTTTTTGATCGAAGAACTTATCGGGTCTCTAATGACTTATGAAATGACGTGCAATGCACATGAAGAACTTGGGAACCACCTTCCAAAGGAAGGATTTCAGACCTAGAACAATTGAAGACCACTCGAGTATAAACTCAAGTGATGGTGAACTTAAACTCCTCATGAAATTTAAAAAGTTCATGAAACAACAATCAAAAAATAAAAACAAACTTAAAAAGAACACAAATTGAGACGAATCAAGCTCATCCAAAGACGAGGAGAAAAACAAAGGTGAGGTGATAAACTATGCCTTAATGGCATTTGACGATAAGGTAAACAAAACTCCTTTAATTTATTTCAAAATTACATGATGCTTTTAATGAGTTATTTTTAATTATTTTTCTTGAAAATTACATGTTTAATGATATAATGAAAATATAAAAATAAAATAGGATCATGCTTATCATGCTAGTAATTTTGAAAATGATAATGAAAATTACATGTTTTATGATAAAGAAATAAAATGATAGATTTAAATCTAATAATAATCCTATATATTTTTTTCAAGAACAAATAATGTGTATCGCGATGATTTTCGATTTTGTTTGAAAATGTCTTATGCCCAATGAAACTATGATTGATTAATATGTTTTATGTTTAATGATTTCTTTGGCATATATGTCTTATCATGATGAATGTTTTGAAAATAAATGTTTGTATCATGCTTTATGATTTTTATGCATGAGGACTTAAAGTAATGATTTGAAATCATATGTTTTGAAATTGTGTTAAACTTTTTGATCTTGATGATTTTTTTATCTTTCCGTTTTAAACGTTAATGCATAGTTTTGACATAAGAACAAATATTTAGGCATGCTAATATAAAGTCAATCACACAAATTGAAACTAAAGAAGTTTAGATATCTTTAAGAATCTTTCAACATTATGTTCAACGAAACTATGCTTGATGTCTTAATGAAAATATAATGATTATTTGAAAGCATGCTTGATGAGTTCATATTTCAAACTTTTGCATGATAATTTTTGCGATCTTTTGAAAGTTTTTTTTCGGTGTTAATGAATGATGCATATTTTTATTTGACATAAATGAAAAAGGCATCCTTCTATGAAATCAATCTTATGAATTGAATCACTAAAAAGAAGAAAGCTTTCTCCTTTGAAAAATTTCTCTACTTTATGGATTTTTCAAAGAGAGATTAATGAATTTATCTATGTTTATTTTTGAATCTCTTGAAAATAATTTTGATTTGACGATTTGAATTTGAATAAGCTTTATCTTGATTTCTTGGAATTACTTGAGATTTTTTTTCAAGATATCTTCTTTATACTCCTATGATTTTTCTTAGTATTTTACTAAAGAGGAGATTTTCTATATGAATCATAAGATTTCTTATGCATGAATTGAAATCTTTTTCTCCCATCTTAATGATCTCCTATGCAATAAAATGTTTTATGACTTATGAAATCATGCTTGATGAAATTATGTAATGATGATTTGAGATCATGCTTAGTTAGTTTCTCTGTCGAAATTATGCATGATGATTCTTGCGATTTATGGATTATCGATTTTTACCATAATTAAAGTGACTTTTTTGATTTTAAAAATGATGCATATTTTTGTTTGATAAAAAGATAAAACTTGTACAAAACTAACAACTTAAAATAAAACATCTCTATCTTATGTTTCTTTTTGCTATTTATAAAAATAAGAGATTTGATGAAATAAATCATGTCTTATGGCATTCATGATTTGATATTAATATCTTTCATTTTTTATGATTGAAATAATGATAGAAACATTGATGATATGAATGCATGAAATACTCATGATATTGTTTTGATGCTCTAAAATGATATAAATTTACTAGTTTATGAGTATCATGTATGACATGATGATTGATTTATTTTTAATATCATGCATAGAGTAAGGATGATATGTAAAGTTTTAAAATTGTGCATGTTGTAAATTGAAACTATAATGATGCACAAGCATATTAAAATAATGATTGAAACATTGATGTAATTATGAATGATGATTTGATATTATGCATGCAATACTTCAACTTATAATAATAATGCATGCAATGATAAAATATTCATGATAAAAAATTGTTTTGACATTCATAACTTAATTTTTCATCTTTGTTATTTATCCTTTATCATGATTTAAAAATTATTGTAAAGGGAAAAAGAGATACAAAATTGTATTCTTTCCTTCTTTTTGACAACGACAAAGGGGGAGATAGCTAGCTTACACAAGTCTAGGAAGATGCAAAAACTTGCTTACTTGCTTGCACATCTAAAGAGAAGATGCAAACGTACTTCATGTAGCCTGCTTCATGTAAAACATTGTATCTTGCTAGCTTGTTATCTTGCATTATTTTTTTAAAACTTGCTAGCCTTCATACTTCAAAGAGAAGTAACACTTGCCAAATTGCTAGCTTGAATGTTGTAAAATAATGTAAAATTTTGCTAACTTACACTTTACAAAGGAAGCAAAAATGATACTTCTCAAAAGAGAAGAAAGAGCTTGCTATCTTGAACATCACTATCTTGCCAATCTCAAGAAGCAAAACTTGCAACTTGCACATTGTAATAGGAAGCAAGAATCGCTAGCTTACACACTTCAACAAGAAAGCTATCTTGTATTTTCTTTCGAAATTTTTGATAGCTTGTATGTTGTAAACTTGCTACCTTACTACCTTGCATATCTAAAACTTGATAACTTGCATAATGTAACACTTGCTAAATTTTCTAGCTTATAAATTGTATGATGATAAAACTTGATATTATGTTTTTTATGTAATGATTTGAACTTGGATGTCTAAAAACACTTGCTAGTTGCACTTCTCCTTTTCGTTGATGACAAAGGGAGAGAAGTATGATGTTATGTATAAGTTTATGATAACATGTTGCTTGGATTTTTAAATCCAAGAGTCTCTATCAATATGGCATATTGATAGGGGGAGTTTATTTAAACTCTAGAAGTTTGTTTAAACTCCGTCATCAATTGGTTGTCATCATAAAAAAGGGGGAGATTGTTGAATATCAAATTTTGATAATAAAATCAATTCATAAGTATTTATGAATTGATCTGTGTTTTGAGTGACGATGGATGCTTTGATTAGGATGAGACAATTAAAGTAGGAAAAATCATGTTGGGCCGGTGGAACATGTCAGAAGATTGGACGTCAAGCCGGAGGATCGATTGAAGTATCTACAGAAGGCTTCGGGCCATGGATTTGGACATTAGACCAAGAAGAGCAGATATTGCACCAAGAATATCGGAGTTGCGGAGTCAACTAGCCGATTGGGCAATAGGCCGCAAGAGAGGACGATGCGCCGAAGAATCGGACAAAACGTCGATAGACCAATGACATACCGGACAACATGATTCAAACTTAGTAATAATTGTCTAGATCGAAGTGTGTTTTTACATATGTAGGATTAACTACAATAGCAAGACATAAAGCAAAATGAAGTCCCGGAGCCAAAAACATGATTTCGTTGGGAGTTTGAGAGTTCATCGGAAATTCAGATGTTCGTCGGAAGTTCTACCGAAACCAACGGAAAAGTCCACAAGCTTGGTAAAGAAGCTTATCAGAACTCGCTAAGAAGATCATCGTGAAGTCCAGGAGCTTGCCGAGAGTCCGCCAGTACATTGCCGAGAGATCGTCGGAAGTTCGCTAGAAGCTCGTCGGAAGAACTAAACTTACGGACTTGTTTAACTCAGGAAATGTTTTAGAATTCGTAGTTAGCACATAATTGGGATTGAAATTGGGCCAACCCAATTAGGGGCTAGTTGGGCCCATGTAAGAACTGTGTTGGGCCTAATGAAAAGGCTCAAATAGTGACCTAAGAGGTGGCACTATCGTGGCATAGTCTCCGAGACTGTGTCAGGCGGTGGTACCACCCAGACATAGCCTTCGAGAGGCTATAGCAGTGGTACTACTAGTCTGGGCAATGATACTGCCTAGCACAACCTCCCAGGCAGTGGTACCGCCCAATGCAGTGTTAGTGTCAGACTGACATTGGTGGTGGTACCGCCCAGCATAGGCGGTGGTACCGCTCGAACCTAGGAAACCCGGGATTAGATGTTTTTAGGCTCCAAGTTTGAATCAACTTAAGGCCTATAAATACCCCTCTCATCCCTGGTTAAACTACACAAGACTTGAGAGTAAAAATAGAAAGAAACGCTGCTGCAATCTTGTGTGAACTCCTCTCAAAAGTTCTAAGTGTTAGAATAGTTTGAGAGAGGAGTAAGTGGGGGTGTAAGGGTTATCTCCTAAACCTGATAAAAGGAGAATCGAGTTGTAAAAGGTGGTTAGTCTTTGCTTATTGAAGGAAGACCGATAGTGAATATCGGTGGCCTCGACGGAAGAGGAATCGATAGAGTGGATGTAGGTCACGACGACCGAACCACTATAAAAATATGGTTTACTTTACTTTGAGTAATTTACTTTAAACTGCAAACTGCCTTCTCATTACTTGCTACGCTCTTCTTATTGCTTTCAAAGTTAAGCATTTCCGAAATCGGTTTTATCGTACGAACTGAAGAAATTTTCGTAACCGTCGTGATTTTTATCACTGCACTAATTCACCCCCCCTCTTAGTGCTGACTCTTTTCCTAATATGAGTATGGGCGGTACCACTACCTAGATCGATGGTATCACCACCTGACATAGTCTTGAAGACTATGCCACCGACGGTTTCACCTATTGGGTCACTATTTGGGCCTTTCACTTGGCCCAACATAACCCAAACATGGGCCTAATTGGCTCCTAATTGAGTTTGCTCAATTCCAACCTAATTACGTCTAAAACCTACTTCAATATATACAATTATTATAAAGCTAAATCAAATGTTGTCCGGCATGTCATTGATTCATCGACGCTTCGTTTGAATCTTCGGCGCATCGTCCTCTCTTGTAACCTATTGCCCAATTGGCTAGTTGACCTCTACAACTCCGATTTCCTTAGCGTAATTTTCACTCCTCTTGGCCCGATGCCCGAACCCATGGCCCAGAGTCTTCTATCAATACGTCAATCGATCATCCGGCTCGACGTCTAATCTTTTGACATATTCCACTTCGACCCAACATGATTCTTCTTATTTTAATTGTCTCTCTCTGATCGAAGCTTTCTACATCACTCAAAGCGTATATTAGATCATAAACATATCAATTGGTTTCATCATCAAAATTCGAGATTCAATATCCAATCGAAAGGAGCCCTTATTAAACATAAGTATGTTATGTTTATCATTAACAGAAAAATTTTAAAAGGAAAAAAATAAAAAAGATTTTTTTGCCAAATTTTGAATGTAATATAATCATGATTTAAAAATAGTTTAAGTGGAAAGCTGAAAAGGTTTTGGCATAAATCATTTTAAAAAATATTAGGTGATGAATTTGAGAGTCAAGTAGAATTAAAGAAAATTTTGGAATAATTAGATACCATGTTCACACAACTTATGTTTAAAAAATATCACAAACGTGGAATATTAAGAATAAATTCATAAAAATATAGAAAATTTTAATTTAATTATATACACAGTTATTACATATTTGTGTTAGTACTATCCATAAATGCTTTTCAAGCCTTTATCATAATATCATATTAAATGTAAGATTATTGGGTCAATGAATGTTGTTGCCTTGATTCCATTACCATTTTGAAAATTTATCATACGTTTTTATTGGTCATTATAATAAATATATTTCAATCCTATTAGTTTTTAATATAATATTAATTTATAATTTTGATTTGGAAATCATTTATCTTTTTAAAATCATATGAATTTAATTATGTTTACCATCGCTATTTCTTATATTTTTATTATTTTTAATTTGTGATATTTATTATTTTATCTTAAAATCAATTTTATGATTTTTGGTTCCAGTGGTCTAATAATTTTTGACTGAATCAATTTTGAACCAAATCTAAAAGTGAAACAAACAATGAACGGGAATAATCTGGCGTATCAAAGGAATTTTGATTTTTTTTTAAGGATAAGTGGTAAAAAAATACCTCTCACCAACTCGAATGATGCTTTTCATACTAATTTTTTTCATTAATTTTTTTTGTCAGCCTTAAACCAATTATAGTATTTTTATTTGGCTCATTTATAGTATTTTTTAATGACATTAAAATATTTTTATTAAGGTGATGAAAATATTATAAGGTAATTAAAAAAATACTACAAGTGATATTATGTTGTGTCTTTTTAATTATCATTACTTGTGAACTATAATGATATTATATTTTTAAGTTGGTAGTTGGTTTAGTTGAGGTTAGGAGTCCATTACAATGTTTTCAAGTAGGTTTTATAGTATTATTTTTTGTGGTGGCAAAATCACTATATCAGACAAATTTTTTATTCCTATTTAGATGATATTTTTTCCTAAGTTATTATAAATAATATTTGAATCTTAATATATTAAATAGATTCTAGTATGTTTTGATTTTAGTTTTGCTCATTTATAGTGCTTTTCAATAATAATATTATTATTTGTGTTGAGAAAATAAAAATATTATAAAATTATTAAAAAATACTGTAAGCGATATGATATTGTCTCTTTGGTTGTCATTGTTAACAAACCATTATAGTATTAAATTTTTAGCCTTAGAATTGATTTAGTTGAGATTATAAGTTTATTTGTATTATTTATATTTTTTAGTAAACTTTAGTTTTTGTGTAGCTAAAAAAAAATCCATTGGAGTTGATGAGTTTAATTATTATTTTCAATATAAACACAATTTAATAAAAACAGAGATATTTTAGAAAAAAAGAGAGAAAGAAAAGAGCTTTTTTAAGAAAATCGCCCAATCAAAATTTGATTCAAGATCTTGCTATTATTATAGGAAGATATAGTAAAAAGAAAATGATCTTATAAATAAAATGAAGCGAAAATTAATAAATGCATTTTACCAGAAAATAAAAGGGAAAAAAACAACACGTGGGTATTTTCCAATGAGAAATTTTCCATACCTCCAACGGTAAAAAAAATGTTGGACCGTCGGAACCGGTTATGTGGGTGGTGGCCGACACCCGATACTGGCTGTGCACAGCCAGGGATGAGTCATGAGCGGTAGCGGGAAGCGAAAGCGAGACGACGGCGAAGAGGCGGAGATGGAGGCGATCGTGTGGCAAACCCCAGCCAATCCTCCCGAGCCCCACGATTACATCTTCCGCAACGGTAAACCTTAATCCCCATCTTCACCTAAACCCTAATCTGGCTTTTCTTTCTCTCTTCTTTTTCTCTCTTGCTGAAATAGCCAACTTAATAAAACGGCGAACTGCGTTCCAGGAAGGCGGTACGTGAGGCCCTACTACTTCGAGTTCATCTCCCACGTAATCAGATTGATTCCTGTCCCCTTTTGTTTGCTTCGTTCATGTCGATGTTTCATGCGAGTTTGCGTTGACGTCTATGTTTATGTAGGCTAAGAAAAGATGGGCCGGAAAGACCATTGTTGATCTTTTCGCCGAAGAGTTCAAAGGACGTTCTTATGACTACTATGTAAGAGTGACGCTTCCTTTTTCCTTCTTCGCCCTTTCCCAGTTCTAGTCTTGTTGATTACGAAAAGTTCGATCTTTTTGTGCTCTCGTGCTTGGAAAGGCACTGCCTTTCGGATTTGACTGGAAAATTTATGTTTTCCCTCTTCTTTTTCATTTGTCGATTAGGCTTCGTTGCTTTCTTTTGGAGCTTGATTAGTTTGGACTTAATTTTTGGTTGGTTGAGTGTGTGCTGTGCTCTCTGCTATTTTCTTAGGTTCTCTGTTGCTTTTGGTAGGTCAGTGCTGTGAAGTGTGGAAGAATCCGAGTGGATGACAAGATGGTTCACACATCATATGTTGTTCAGTCATCTCAAAAGATCAGCCACTTTCTTCATAGGTGTGCCTGCTTGGTAGTAGTTTAAAGAACATACTTATTTTACTTAATTGTTCATGCCTCATTTTCTCGTTGCATTTTATTTTGGTCACATTGTCTGGAGGCTAAAAGAAGGAGAGGAGCAATTCTGAGCTTCACTTTTTTACTTATGAATGAGGTGAAAAAGGTGCTGCAGAATCAATTCCCAGTAAAAGAAAAAAAAACAATTGGAAGATTGCAATAGTCAGCAAAAAATAGGAGAAAAAATGAGACAATAGAAGCAAGCAAATCAAGTTATGTGCTTAGAAGATATTGCAACCATATTCTATGACCAATTTCCCTTGATTTAAGATGAATGCTTTGTACTGATCATAACTTTGATACAATATGATGGTTTATGCTGCACTGTATGATAAGCTTCAATAGTCAGTTTTGGGGCTGATTTTCACCTAGACTAACAGAAAGTTAGAACTGGAAGAGATGTAAAAATAATTGAGACAGAAGGAGATAAAAAGATGAGATAGGTTTGGCCGTGCAAAGGCTTAGTATTAAGCTCTTTGTCATGGGTTGCCTTTTTTTCTTGTTAGTTGCTCCAAGAAGAAGCTCAACATTTTGTTTTGTCATATTTTCACAAACTAGCATTTAGAGAGAGAATTTACTCATGTAGGCATGAACCACCAGTATTGGCTGGAGATGTGTTGGTCCTGCAGAATGAAGCTGATATATTGACAGTCTACAAGCCAGCATCTGTTCCAGTAAGTATGTCTGGTGCTGCAAACTTTTCTTGATGAAAATTTTTTAACACAATGTGTTAGCATTGTGATAGATAGTTTTCCAACATTTTCCCTGTGTAGTCCTTTTATATGAATTATCTTACTGTACCTATATAGGATAATATTTTCCACCCTATTTTATTTTAGAGCAATTAATTATTGGTCTTGTGTTCTAATGTAATATAAATATGAGTTTACTTATATGAATCTGAGGTGTAGTTAGGAGAGATAAAGCAAAAGATATACATGATATGCCTGTAATCAATTATAAATTCTCTGTTAAAGATGCATCCATGAATCATAACTGTCATGAGATCCAGATGCTTTATTGGCACGATCAATCTTTGCCTCTGCATATTGCGGCAAGGGTCTGTTTTCATCATTTATCACCTTGTTTTCTACTAATGGAGGTGTCAGAATATCATGAGCTATTTCGATTTATCTTCCTAAAGTTCTGCTTCTTATTAATAACGAATAAAGCAATTGCAAAAATTGCATTTCCGGAGTTATCATATAAAGTTAAATACAATTAATTATTTGCTCTTGTTTTTAAAAAGTTTCTAGGTGCTTCGAACAATATTATTTGTAAGTTTATTTACCTAAATTGTAGTTGTAGATAGGAGGAATGAAACAAAATATATGAATGACATGAATGATAGGCTTGTTGTAAAAGTATAAAGTCTCAGTTAAAGTTGCATTTATGACTCAGAAATGTCACAGAAACTAGATGCTTTATTGGAGTTATCTTCCTAAAGTTCTGCTTATTGATTACCAATAGTTTGACTGCCAAAACAATTGCAGGAAATTTATTTCTGAAGGTGATTATGTGCAGGTGCATCCATGTGGTCAATATCGCAAGAACACTGTTGTTGGCATTCTGCAGGCTGAGCATGGTTTGGCACCTTTATACCGTATCCTGTAATTGAAGATTTTATATTGTTTCTGTGTACAAATTTGATTTGCAATCCTCTTCAGTGTTGTATATAGCTCCATGGTTATGTTATTTTTGTGAGCTAATTCTATATTTCTGTCTTCCTTGACTTGCTAACTTATTTTGACAGCTGTGCATCGGCTAGATCGTCTTGTTTCTGGTCTTCTTATCTTTGCAAAAAGTGCTGACAAAGCAGACTTCTTAAGACAGCAGGTGCTCTGTAGAGCTTTATTGTTTTCTTTAATGATTATTAGAAAAAAAACACAACTTCTTATCTTTGGAGTTGTGACATAAATTAGAATTTGAACTATTTAATGTTCTTTTACCTATGAAGCACAGGTTCCTTGAAATGCTTCCGTTGTTTGTCTCATGACTTCGATACTGACATTTGTGAAATACTTTCTGACACATGCTGGGTAGTTCAGAACATACCGCTTGTGTATATGTAGGACATGTGAATCTTTTGCATAAGGTTTTAGAAAGTGTTGAATGTATGCGTGCAACTTGGACTTTTGAACTTGCTAATTGATGCTGTATGTTATGATGCTCAACCTTATCATCTTTCCTAACATACCTGACATGGCATGGGCGCTGGTGTTGGATTTGCATCAAACTCAGCTGATAATCATATTGAGTCATCCAAAAATGGGTCAACTATGTTAATTAAGGCCAAGATATTTTAATTCTGGTCAATGTCATGCAAGTCAATAATGAGAAGAAGATGATACACAGCAGGCAGCAGTGGTCGGGTCTTGCAACAGTGCCTTGGCCCTCTGCCTTTGCTGTGCTGCTATCACTGTCACTTTGTTGTCTCCACCATTGATTTGTGCAGTCGACCATTGTTACTGCAGCCGTAACCAGAGAGAGAGAGAGGTGACTGCAATAAATTTGTGAATAGGTGACTGCAATTATTTGTGCCTCAGGGGCATAAAGATATTTGAAATCTGATGAGGTCCCATCCAAGATATCTTCTAAACTGTATCTTACAATATGCATCTTGGTTGTCCATTGAAAAAAATAGATAACAAGCCATGAGAAGAGAAAAGGAAACAAAAGAGGAGATACAAGAGAAGAAAAATTAGAAACAATAAAAAGCATATGCTATGTTTAGATTAAAGTACTGTAACTTCAGAAATATTCAAATATATTTAAAAAATAGCAAAATATTTTTCATAATTTTAAGTGTTCTAGTAATTGTATATGATCATTTTATATTCTCTAAATATTTTAAAACATATAATTCTATACATTTTAATTTGGTCTTATTTTGGTCTATATCTTAAATTTGAACTTCTTTAATTGTATTTTTGCATGCTTAATTACAATGGTAGTCATGTCAGACATTGAGATCTCTTAACTATATGACACTTGTATCTGAGTTTTGGCAAAATAGGTTATATGTTTGTGTCTGAAGTTTTATTAACAACTGCTACTTCTAATAAGTTCCCTATATGATGCTTATAGATTGTTTATGTAATAGAAAGCACAAAATCATATTAGCATATGAAAATATAGACATATTTACCATGTTGTATGCTACTTATGTAAGATGTCATTGTAGGTATATCTGTTTTAGTTGTCCCATGTTTGTATGTGCGTTATATATCCTCTTATCTTTCTTGTTTACTTGTATATGTATCATATCAACTATTTATTCCAAGTTCAGTACTTGTATGTTCATAACTAATTGAACTCTAGAGTTAGTGTTCAAACTTATATTATCACTTAATCAGTTAGACAATCAACTAAGCAACTTCCAAACAGAAATATCAATTATGTTTCAACAGGCCAGGCTTAACCTCTTTCTGCACTATCACATTGGCCCATGGATGTGTTATTTTTAGTCGCCTGATATGTAATTTGGGTGCCATTAACATGTTTTCAAACCATTTCTGAGAGTTCTCTACTCTGAAATTGAAAGGCTAGCTTTCAATTGGGCTCAGCTACATTTCACCTTTAAATTTTCTTTACTATTTAGATGGTGTTTGGGACTTCTAGCAAAGGTTGATAGTCAAAATTGTTTTTTTGCAGGTTTTGGATCTAACATGTATTTCACCTTTATTATACAGATATTTGTATACATGCTGGAAAGTACTTGCAGATGATGTTTCACAATTTTCCTCCTTGAATGCTTTGCTTTTGCATTTTGACTGTTGAGTTCCTTTTTTCATTTCTAGGTCTCATATAAGCATCCATGTGAGTTTGGTTGGTTTTTGGACCTAACAGGATGATATTGAAGTTATTATGAATGATTAAGATGTTAAAAATCAAACTAATTATCCTCGCTGGGAGCATTATTTTCTAATAGCCAACTTCTCTTTTTTTCCCTTGAGGTGTGTCAAAAGATTCCATGTGACTTTGGGATTTCCTGTTGAATCTAACTTGATGATGGTGAAGTTATTATGCATGAATAGTCAGGCTAATTCCTTAAGTTTTTCTTAGGTGGAATATGTAACCTAATCTTGTTATCATTTTTACCATCATAATCAACTCTTAATTGATATGAAATTACAAACTAGGCATTGTTAAGAACATGTTGCCACCTTTATTTAAAATGTTTCTCTCTTTTAATATTTAACAGTGTTGATTCTGCTGCAGGTTGAGGCTGGGTTGCTGCAAAAAGAGTATATTGCTAAGGTTATTGGGGTATTTCCTGAGAAAGAGGTACCTAACACTTTACTATCAAAATGAGATACCATTATTGACATTGACAACTTAGGTCACAATCCTCTGCTTCATCAAGGGTGTTAGGATATAACCTTTTCTTTTCTTATTATCAGATGCCTGTTGCTTGAATCTAATGTGTTCTCTATTAATGTGATTTCCAATATTTTATGATGTATTAAGTAACTATAGTTCCCTTTTAGTTTTTCTAGATAACCACCTTATAGAAGTAGATTTCTTTTAAGGATTTTTACCCAGTTTTAGTGAGATCTTTACTTCCAGCCCAGGTTGATGGGGTATTTCATGGATGAATTTGTTTACACCTACAATATGTGTATGCATCACAATCTTATGTTACACATTGAAGGTGACTTTTTTGCAAATGACTGGTCACTGCAAACTACAAATGTTCTGCAAACAGTCAGAAAGTAAAAGTAGGCCGCTGGGGTCATGTCCCCTGCTCTTATATCATGATGGCATGGTTACACATGAGTTAGTGTATTATAAGAATGATGGGTGTGTTTATTGAATATTTCTGCATAAAAATGCAGGGGCCAATTAATTGCACAAACATTTTGCAAGGGTCATCTTCTAAAGTTTAACTAGAAGTAGGTGGCTGGCATCATGTTCCCTATTCTGTATCATGTTGAAGTGCATATGATTGTCAACATGTTATATTTTGGGCCTTCCAATGCTATGATTGACAGAACTGGTCTTGACTCGACTCTTAACTTAAACATTGGTTTCTGTTTCTTTTTGCATTGTAAGTAGCTTGATAAGCTTGAAAGCCTCAACCAAATATAATTGAATTACCTTAGAGAAAGGATTTTGTACTTCGATGATTTCTTATATAAGGACCCTTCATTATAGGAATAGGAATCCTTAGTTGCTATCCCTTTTTATGTCATTAGTACCAATATTCACTTTTTAATTGGATCTTTTTTTTTCTCTTCCAGGTAGTTATTGATGCAAATATTTGCTATAACGCACGTGAAGGGAGGAGCTTTGTGGAGGTATGGAAATATTATTTTCTGTATAATAGTTTTGTTTGAACCTGTACATTCTTTTTGTTTGATCTGATGTCCATCGAATTCTGTGCTGTAGTGCACATTCACTGAATCACTGGTCATTGTAAGCTCTTTGTTTGTGTTTCTTTTGATTGCTAAGACCATATAGTTTTTGACATAGTAAAATACTTCCAAATTGATTTTTTACAGTAGCAGTTAATAGATAATTAAATAATTATCTACTTAACTTAATTAGACAATTAAATAAACAAATAAACTCAATATATTGAATACTAAGATTATTTATCAGTTTGTTCATCTTTATTAGTCCTTAATAAAACGAATAAAAAGCAATTGAGATGCATTTTGCTAGCATTGTTGATTGTGCACAAAGTGTTTGTTATTGTTTTCATAGAAACATGAAATGTAAACAAAAAAGATGTGGATTCTTTTTCATTAGAGTCAAGTCAAAAAAGTGGATATGCAATCCAATTTTTTAAGCAAGAATATTGGTATGGATATAACTGACACACGTGTTTAAGGTTAAAGTGAAACTTTCTATAATGGGGTATAACAAGGAGAATGCAGAAGATAGCCATGGAGAGGATAGCAATGGAGAAGATGGCTAGACAAAGGAGAGCAATCAAAGGAAGAGTGGATCAAAGGGAGACCTCGTCAGAGAGAAGAGCAATCGATGGTAGAAGAGTGGCTGAAGGAAGATAAATAGAGTGTGAGAGAAGACCAAAGAGAAAGGGGTGATTGGAGGAAGAGGAGGCGGAGATAGAACCTTTGAGAGGAGGGGTGGAGAGAGAATGGTAGCTGGAGGGAGATGAAGTAGAGAGAGGGAAACGAGAGCGGAGGGGATGGAGAGAGAAGAGTGGTCGAATGGAGAGAAGACGGACAAAGGACATTGGAGATGAGGGGCAGGAAAGGTGGTGGTCAGAGGGAGAGGAGGGGTGGAGAGGATGGACAGCTGGAGGGAGATGCAGAAGTGGAGAGGTGGGGATACAGGAGAGGAGGGCGTGGAGAGGAGACAAGAGGGAGATGAGGGGCAGAGAGGACGGGGAAGGGGTGGAAAGAGGGTGGTTGGATGAAAATGGCACTTCCTTTCTCCCCTCAATTCTAACTTGAAATTGACATATATATGCTCCAAATAATAAGAAATGTTTAAGTGGAGGGTATCTTAGTAATCTTTATCATGCTGTCAAAATGGAGCAAATTTATTTAACTTGGCCGGCTTGAGCAAAATTATCCAAGAATGGGGTGGGCCAGCTTGTCCATTTGGCTCTTTTAATGAAATCGATGCAATAAGTGGACTGGACCAGTCAGTGGTCTGGTTCTAAGTTTTCTATTACGTTTCTAGCCACACTTTTTGTACTTTTGTATCTTTTATAGTTTCTAGATTTTGCCTTGTGAATGATCGTTCAGTGATCTGGTTTCGCTTTCATTTTAACTAAAACAGTGCCATTGTTAATAGAAATTTCAAATGTCGTAATATTCTATTGTGCAGATTAATGACAGTTGCATCGATAAAGCCTTCAAAGGAAAGACTGCATGCACAAAGTTTACTCGGATTAATACCAATGGAAAGTACAGTCTAGTTTTGTGTAAACCGGTCACTGGACGTACTCATCAGGTACAGGGTGTTTTGTTCAATGAATAGGATTTTCTTCTCATTGATAACTGAAATCTGGTATATGTATACCTTTCTGGATGCTATTTAAAGAAGTTTCTTATCATTCCCACAAGCATGATTTTTTGTTCTTTCTTTTGTGGCTGATAATTTTGTAAAAAACTTGTTATGAGAATATTATGTAGCTATTTGATATTCTCCTTTAACCATTTTTTTCTATTTGGTTTGATCCAGTTCTAGGTTTAGATTTTTGGTTCCCAGTTTCTAGCATTTTCAATGTATTTATTGGATTAGAAGTAGAAACAAGAAAACAGCTTGAGGTGGTGTTACCTAGATTCCTGGATAGTCGCTTAGTTTAAGCAAAAGACAACCCACAGCAAAAGTAAGCAGTTTAAAAATAACTGTCTTGCCAAAAAAGCTTCCAAACACAACCAAAGAGTAGCCTAGATCTTGATTACACTGAAGAATGCGACCCTTCACCTCCATTATTCAAGATATACAACCGCACAGGAATATCAGAACAGCAGGGAATAGACTCTGATTCCTGTCCTTCCTTTCGCCTACAATGTCCAACCATGCATTGTACAAGCATTTAATTCTAATAAGCATGCTGTCAAAATGTATATGTATATATGTGATGGAGAACTTTAGGTTTATAAAGGATTTTAGAAGAGTTTATTCTTGGCAAAGAAATCTGCAAAAAATCATGAAATACTTGGCCTAGAAAGAGTTGTGTAAAAAAATGAAGTCTTTTGGTCTTTTTAGGTGATGACTTTGGTACCTTTGTATTAAGTGCACTTTTTTTTTTTCTTCTCAGCTGTGATAAGTTTTTTAAAGCTATTTAGTTCTCTTAGAAGTTGCATTTTGGGTTTTCAAAAGACATACAATTTCCTAGAAGTCAAAGGAGGAAGTCTTGGAGGTTATTCTTGGGGATCACTATCTTCATTGATTGTATTCATTATTGTACTAACTACTAAGGTTCCTAAACCCCTATAAATAGTGGAATTTATCAATGGATAAAACAGTTCAGATTTGAATAAACTTGCATCTTCTCTCTTGTAGTCTCTGACACTCCTCTCTTGCTCTTTTGCTCTCTCTTTCCTCTTCTTTCTGTTCTATATCAATACACTGGAAGAGAACCTTTTATGAAGTCCGTATGCATATATATATATATATATATATATATATATATGAAGGTCATTGCACAATAGACCCCAACAAAGTCTGTTGCTTTTAATTCTCCTCTGTCCAGCATCTCCACCATGATTTGGTTGATCCTGGCCTACCTCTAAATATAGGGTTCATAAACAAACTCCAAATTTGCTTGTACTGTAAATTGTTCTACATATGACAGTGTTAGTCTACTTCATATTTTCTCTAGCTAATAGCAATTTTAACTGAGAATTATTTATTTATTTCGAAATGAAATTCTCAGTGATGAATCACAGCCATTGACTTTCAAGCAATTTAAATTGTTGTTTTGCTTTAAACAGGGTTGCTGTTTTTTGTGATCTTATCATGTATCTTTTGAAGCTACAACATTATTCCCCCACTGTGACTTCACTATCTGTGCATTACCATAATTCTAGGCATGCTTGTGTTCTTACATACTTGGTGATACATTTCAAACTTATGACCGAGATAAATAAATAGCAAATGCCTGTGATTTTGCCTGAGATGGTGGCAAGTATCTGTAACATATGTCAGTGATGCTTAAATGTCCACTTCTATTTTCAAGCAAGGAACCTTCTTGTTTCACGACTTTCTTTCTGTCATATTTATGCATCTTTTGTGTTTCAATTTAAGATATTTATGTGATTGTCTACTCAATTTTGTAATCATGCAGATACGTGTGCATCTCCAATGTGCAGGCCATCCTATAGCTAATGACACGCTATACCGTTCTGAGGATGTTCCTTCCCGTTCTGCTAATGGAGTTGGAGCTGATAGAGCTGCCTCAGGGACATGCAAGCCACCAATGTCTAATTCTCATAAAGATGATTCCTTTGCTGAAGATTCTGCCAGTGAAGAATTCAGTATCGATCCTATGTGCACTAATTGTCCAAATTTGCCTCCCAAGGGGTATGGTTTCTCTCATTATATCGGCCATTGCAATATTTTTGTTCCTCGTATCTGTTGTTCTCTTATTTATATGACGCCTACTAGAATGTATGGTTATTTGGTATGATAATTTAATTTAGATTCTTCAGCAACATGCATTTGGTCATCTAGATTTGATGAAGTCCTATTCTCGAATGTTGCATCTGCTATAAATCAACAGAAGTTTAATGAAATGGGAACTACTAAAATATGGATGCAAACAGTCTTACAAAAGTAAATTAGAGAACACCCTGGGTCTTGCTATGAAGCAAGAACTAATCTGACACGCTAATTTTATTCAAATGTGATGTTATTGGAAAAGATGGCCAACAGAAGCAAAGATTAACAAATACTAGTTGCTTTGTCGGCAACTGAAAATTGATTCAAAGTATTGTGCTCCCATGCCATAAGTTCTGTCAGCTGATCTGAGCACATGTTGATTCTTTGGTGCTCTCCCTGAGTCTTTTTAACAAATTGCAATTATGTGTTATATTAGATCAATTTTCATTTCCTAATCCTATATTACCAATTACATTGCAAATGATTTCCCTTTCAAGATTTTGCTGGTCTGCATCTGATTATCTGAATGCTCTTTGTTTTGGCCTTGTTGATGTCTTCTTCATATACTTCTCTTACAGGTACGATGAAGATGAGGAGGGCATATGGCTTCATTGTGTCCGGTATTCGGGACCTGGTTGGAGTTACGAATGCCCTTATCCTGATTGGGCTCATCTCTGCTGATTAATTGGGTTATTAGGTGCATAATCTGTCACATAGCATTCGTTATTTCATCAGTTGCCTTATTGCATCATTCTCGTATAGTTTATCTGCAGATCAATTTTCTAATCTCGCAGCTTGGAGTCCTCCCCGTGGACCGGTCTTGCTGAGCCAATGACATTTTTATGTCTTGGGAGGAATGACCACTGCGAACTATGGAAGCGTTTCTCCGATATTCTTATTTATTTTTCCATAATATGTCAACGGATTAGCATACTGTTTGATCTCTCTCTCTCTCTCTCTCTCTCTCTCTCTCTCTCTCTTTCTTTTTCTCCAAAACATTGTATGTTTGGGTGCTCGCAGATAGACTCAGGAATGCAACCCGACAAGAAGTTGTGCGCGACATCAAGCTGCTCGAGGCTGGCAATGCCGCTGATCTCCTCCTGCAGTGTGTCCATAGTCTATTTAGATGTCTCGATTCATTGGGCTCATGAGCTTGGTAAGACTCCTCGACGTTATCTCGCATGCAAATAGATTGTCACCCTTCCATGCAAGTAATATAACCGAAGGTGGTGAACTCCCAAATCTTCTAAACTATGATTCTTAAAGCATCTCCGATTTTTGTATTCAAGTCTTAGATACAAATTGGAACAATGCTGTGCAATAAAAAAAGGCTTGAAAGTGTTTCGGCCATTCGCATGGTTTCTAAATCAGCAACATTTTTCAAAAACATCAGCACTCATTATCACATCCAAATCGTTGTCTGTTTCACTTAATTCAGTATTCACATTAAACCTGTAGGCTTTGACTCAACGACCCTTCGCCGCTCCTATTGAGCCTACGATGTTTTAGTTGTAGAATCTTGCGACCAAGGTTTATAATATCGAATTGTACTGTTTGGTACGAGCGGTATGTATCGGTTCGATAAGTTATTGGTGCATGGATCGTTCGTTATCGGGCGGTACATTTAAAAAAATCTTATATCGGACGATAAGGGGTAATATCGGGTGGTAACGGTCGAAATTTTGATCGTTATCATTCGGCATAACTCGGTAATGGTTGATTTCGATCGTTATCGCTCGATATAATTCGGTAACGATCGATCGTACTATAATAGTGATACAGTGCTCTCCAACGGTCAATTTGACCATTGGAGCTCTTTCTCATTATATTTAAGTCATTTTCTCTCCCCTATTTCATTATACTCTCTTAAACTCTCTCTTAAATCAATTTTTTTCTCTTAAACTCTGAATTAATTGAATTATGATTTATAAAACAATGATTTATGAATTAATCGAAATTTGGGAAGATTAAGAGGAAGAACTTTCTAATCAAGAGGTATGTATTTATTTTATTTAATTAGAGAGTAATTAAGATTTTTAAGATTATGATTAGTATGTTTCATGCATATTAAATATTGAATAATATTTATGATAGTAAAATAAGTTTTATTAAGTTTTATTAAAATTATTTAATGTTACGATTAGTTATTTTAATGATGATTTAATTGAAATTTATTTAATTTTATATCAATTCAATGGCTTTAATACCTATTATGGTATTTGTCATCTTTATAGTGTTGAAAGAGAAGTAATTAGTGAAAAATTAATTATGTTAATCGTATAATTAGTGTAGATAAATGATGATTTTATCATAATTTAAATCATATTGGATTAAAATTACATATTTAATGTTTATGTGTTTGACATATATATGATGGTAAAATAAGTTTAATTATGTTTTATTAAAGTTATTTAATACCGTGATTAGTTATTTTAATGATCATTTAATCAAAATTTGTTCGATTTTATGTTAATCCAATATCTTTAATACCTATTAGGGTGTTTGCCATATTTATAGTATTGAAAGAGAAGTAATTAGTAAAAAATTAACTATGTTAATCGTGTAATTAGTGTATTTAATGATTTTAATATTTTTTTATGCATGTAACATATTTATGATGATAAAATATGATTAGTTATGTTTTAATAAAATTATTTAATATTGTGATTAGTGATTTATGATCGATATTTGATCAATTTAATACGTTTATATTTTATAGTTTATTTGATTTAAATTTGGTAGGATCATGGCACTAAAGGAACAATCACATGATGATGCATGGGTTCATTCCCGAAAGATAAATGAAAACCGTCATCATTGGCAATGTATTTATTGTGACTATATTGGCAAGGGTGGAGGAATAACTCGGGTGAAAATGCATTTGGCTGGTGGGTATCCTGATGTTGCAAAATGTAAGAATGTTTCAACGAAGATCCGTAAATTATTTCAAAGCAAGCTTAAACAAGCAAAGGAAGATATATTAAAAAAGAAGGTAAGAGTTGAGGAATAATATCATAGGGCTACACAGGAACCAGTTTATGATTAGTATGAGGGTTGCGGCGATCAAGTCGACCCAGATCTCACAGTTGAGATTCGTGCATCATTGGAGCATCAGTATACGATTGATGAAGCAATGAGGCATCGATGACCTGACTCACAATTGGAGCATGGCAGTGGTAGTGGAATCCAAAGGTCAACCAGGCATGAGGCAACCAACTGTTCCTTCTTAGTTAGGCCGAACTAGTAGCATGAGGTATGGTGGACTCCGTGGTTTTATGAGAGGTCTTGGCAGGAGGTCCGCATCAGATATTGTTGATATTGATCCGCAAGCCTATCCCCTACAAACAGCGAAACAGACACGAATTGACGATGCATACACAAAAGAAAAACAACTGGATATTGGGAAGGCAATCTTAAAATGGTTCAACTTCTACAGGATTTCAGCTAACACAGCCCAAGGTCCATATTACCAGAGCATGGTCTTTTCTATTCAAAAGTCTAGCACGGGGATCCAACCTCCAACACCAAAGGAGATTTACGGCATGTACTTAGATGAGGAGGTTGCAGAACTAAAGGATTGGATCAAATCCTTCAAGAGGCAATGAGACGAATATGAGGTGACATTGATGTGTGACAGTTGGACAGAATCAACAAGAATGAGTATCATAAACTTTCTTATTTATTGCAATAGAAGAGTGGTGTTTCATAAGTCTGTTAATGCTTCTGAAAAAATCCAAGATGCAAACTACATTGAGAGCTTGATAGACACTATGGTAGAGAAGATTGGACCATAGTATGTTATCCAAATAATAATCGACAATGAAGTAAATTTCAAAAAGGTCGGTTTGCAATTGATGGAAAAAAGAAAAACTTTGTTTTGGACTCCATGTGCAGCTCATTGCATAGATCTAATGCTGAAGGATATTGGTGAGTTGGATGCGGTTAAGAAATGTGTAGCTCGAGCATAATCAATTACAAAGTTTATATATAATCATCATTGGGTCCACGCTTTAATGCAAAAGTATATAAATGGTGAGATACTTCGACCTGGAATTACTCGGTTTGCTACCAATTTTATTGCATTAAAGTCATTACAGCAAAAAAGGTATGGCTCGAAGGCAATGGTTACCTCACAAGAGTGGTCTAAATATAGATATTCAAAATTGAGCGATACAAAGAAGATAGAAAAGTCCATTCTTTCTTCTAGATTTTGGGAGACTACGATAGAAATCATAAAAGGTGTGGAACCATTTTATATTGTCTGCCGTAAGATCGATATGGACAAGCATCCACATATGTCGTATCTTAAATATATGTTGATTTCAACAAAAGAGGAGGTCAGGAAAGCATCCAAAGATGATTTTAAGGTCGACCAATGTGTACGAATCATTGATCGTCGGACCGAAGTTCATATGGATCAAGATATCCATAATACAGGTAAATTCATATTCAGAATAATTTAATTTATTATTATTTAGATAATAAAAAATCATACTAACAAAATTATGTGTTGTAGTGTATTATCTAAACCTGGCAATTCAATATCGAATTACTCTCGGAACGTAAAATAATTTCTTAATGACACTATAAAATGTTATATATCGGCTCTTGCCAAACACTACTGAGGTAGCTAATGCTCTTATGGAGGATCGATTATTTCGAGAAACAGTTGGTTCATTCTCCGACGTTATAGCTGTATTGTGTCGTTACACTATGGATCCTGGTGAGGAAAAGTTATGCATATTGATTATCAATTATATTTAATATTAATTATTTGTTATGCTAATAAAATCTTATTTATATCTTTTTGCAGTCGAGTGATAGCTACAATTTGGAGGGGATGCATCACATTTAAGGAAGGTTGTCGTTCATGTACTTTCACGGACAACAACATCTAGTGGTTGCGAACGTAATTGGTCAACGTTTGTATTGATTCATACGAAGGTCCGCAACAGACTCTCCTACAAACGGTTAGAGAAACTAGTATATGTCCATTATAACATGCGGCTAAAATTGCGATGTGTTGAGTTGGATAAGGAGCCAAAGGAACCAGATATTGATCTCATTGACCTCCAATTCTACAATGAAGATTCAGAGCCAATGTTAGATTGGGTTGAAGCAGTAGAGAACCAAGAGGATCCTCTACTTGATGAGGCAGGAGATCCTCAGCGTCCTTCACGTTTTATCACCGAGGCAATAGAAGAAGAAGAAACACAACCCCAATAGGTAGAAAATCCCCCTCGATTACAATGTGGTAGGAGTCAAACCTCTCGAGAAACTACCGACACCCAACGGTCACACTCATCCGCCCAACGTGCAAAGGCATAGGGGAAGGCAGTAGCATCAGTTGCATCATTGGAAAGAATCAAGTTGGGCGATGAGACACCTTCACAATCACATTCAGCAACTCGCTCGGTCCAAAGACATAACAACAACACGGACAGCAGTGCCTCGACAAATGATGGCGGTGATGCCAGGCAGTCGTTGGTCTCGTCTACATAACCTGAGGGTGGTGAATGGACTGAGGAGCAATATTTTACATATGTCACTCAAGATTCAGATCATGGAACTCGACGAGATACTGGTTAAGTTTATGCGCGGAAGGGAAAGGGGAATGGGAAGGCAGTGGATGAATATGAACAAATGCGACAGAGCATACATGATATAGACACAGAAAGAGGCTCATCATATTCACAGCCATCGTATTATGGAGAATCATACGGGCAACAACAGTATGGTGATAGTTGATCATCCTTCTCTGAGCAACAATGTGATACAAAACAACAGATCAGTAGCGAAAGTAGAAGCTCTGACATTCACCAATATATACCTCAAGAGCTGCCTCGGACAAATATGATTCATGACGATCAGTCTACGATCAGCACCACATTGATGCATTAATGACATACGGTGTATCAATACACTATGTCATGGGATCAATTTCATGATTGGGTCCAACAAACGCATCATATTGATATGCAGGTGTATCGGATCGAGGACCTCGATCCACCACCTGTGGAGGCCCGTCGTTCGTTTTGGTGGTAGAATCAACAATCAGGTATATCTACGTATGTGATTATTTAATTCATTTAAATTTTAGAGTTTATATTGTAACAAAATAGTCTAATAATTCAAATGATTTTTCTATAGATATTTCAATATATAACGGGCTGAAATACGAACCTCGAACAAGACTACTTCAAAGCCTAAAAAAAGATATGTGATATTATTCTTATCTAACTTATATTGATTTTGCTAAACTTATACTATTACTATATTTATTTGTAACTTGAAAATCCTATTCTAATTTTTTTTTTATTTTCAGGTATTTTCAGAGGGTTTAACGGACTGAAATCAGGTGTACCGTTCGGTACACTTGAGTGTACCCCTCGATACACTTGAGTGTACCCCTCGGTACACCGTACCGTATTGTACCGAGAGCCTAGGTCGAAACATCGGTACGGTATGATATTGCGAACCTTGGTTGGGACAATCACAAATCCTTGTTGCATCTGTGACCACAAATGTCTTCTGTGTCAATAATAGATCTTTGTTGGCAACTAAGGAATCTTGTTAAGGATCTTAAAGAATTAACTAATCTTTACTTACAATACAAAAACATATTATTTAGCCAATCCCTCTTTCTATACGCAGTTGAATGAATGAAGTTCTGCAATTGGTATGACTGCATGTCGAAGTAGTAACGAAATTATATATTTTGTTGTCTAGACTTGGAAAAGTTGACCGATGCCTTTTCGTTTTCTCGGTTTAAACTGTAGGTGAAATCGAAAGCAAAGTTGATTGACATGTTTTTTCTTGAGCTAATCAACACATTAGTGTTTTGTTGATGCTAATAATATATGTATAATGTCGCTGTGACACTCACATGAGACCATGTTTGTGACGGTGATAAGAGTGGAAGTCGTGTGCTCAAATTGGTGTTGGAATACATCAATGCATCTGCGTTCATACTTCACGTGAACATGCTCGTTGGAAACACGCGCATGAAAGGGATGCTGTCGTATTTTGTTTTATTGGACTAAGACACAAGCAACTTTATTGTGACTGAGGTGACAGATCCAGACTTACCACTAACCTAAAAGAGAAGATATTTGATCCAATCAGCAAGAAAGCTCATGGAGAAGAAATCAAATCAATTTAATGTTGAACATTCTTTTATCTCCTGTCATTAAGAATTGCACACCCCACAATTTCCTATCATTCATCTCTACTCGCATTCACATTGATGTCAAATTGCCCCCACCAACCATGTGGCATTGTCCCCTCAAAACTACTTGTTTCCATGGTTGAAATCAGTGTTCCAAGTAATGTGGCTTTAGCTATTTTAGAGAGAGAGAGAGAGAGAACATGAGGCTTGGTAAAAAAATGTTGATACGTTGCACCTCTATCTTAATTTTACTATATAAAAGTGGTCAATGACTTGACATTATAATCGGATTAATACTATTCTTCTGTATCTTCTCCAAAACATGAACTCCTTGCAGAAAAGTGTGGGTGAGGGTGATGTATCAATCCTTGGATCAGTCACCTCTTATTTCTTCTTTTATGGCCTAGTTTGAGTATGAAATAAATTGATAATGTCTATATGATGGCTGAATTAAGCAGCTGAATCATCTTCACAATTAAAAGGCTACCCTAATCAATACGAATACGATGCAATGATAATGAAAAAAAAAAATCCTATAGGTTCTTTAGAACCACATTTTATAATAGTTTGACTGATTGATTGATTCTTAATGCTGGAGACAACAAGACCTTTGATCCTCCATTTCTTGGTTTGACGCAAACGGACTCGTATCATTTCATTATAATTAATAAATATTTTTTGAAAAATCAATATATCAAAAGTGGATGTTGATTCGCGTTGTGTCATTCACTAGATTGAATTATCCTTCAAAAAGATTAATTTTTGGCCTTTAGACAACATTAACACTCCTTTCTTTGCCTTGTTTTAAAAGATGATTCGTATTTTTTTTTACATTATTGGTTATCATTTTGATTGAATAAATATTAAAAGTCCCCTTAATTATTTTTTGGAACTCTCCAGTGAATAAAATGTCACATCTACTATGAATATTGTTATGTTTGTTTCCAAAGTGAAATGCTGAAAATATGGTGGATTTAAATATAAAATACTATGTGTAGAATCTATAAAATATAATATGCTATAATTAAATAAAATAAAAATTGGGTAAATTCTTGAAAATAACTCATATTTTTGAAAAAAATCCTAATTAGTGATCCAACTTTCAATTTTTTTTTAAAATGATGATATTACTCTTGTCGGCCATTATCTTCTATCAGAATTGTTGCTTTCACTAGACCTACCCCTACGTGTCTCGTCCTCGTTTTTCTTGCTCATGACATAAGCAACCATTGGCCCATGTCGTCCTAACCCTCGCCCTCAATTTTTCTCGCTCATGACATAGGTAACTATTGGCTCATGTCGTCCTAACCCTCTTCTTTGTTAACTCATTGAACCCACCCCTATCTCCACGATTGTAGCCCTCTTCGCTTGTGTCTCCATCGCTTATCACTTGCGTCGTAGACAAGGATGACAAGAGTGAGTCCAAATGGATAAAGATGAGAGGAGTTAGGATGATAAGGTCAACAATCTCTTATGCTACAGATGAGAATAACGAGAGTAAGACACACAGGATAGGTCTGATAAGCCAGTGGAAGTTAAGACGTCATGCGATGGTACCCGAAGTAAAATAATATTTTTATATATAAAAAAAAAGACAATGGTAAGTCAAGACGTTATGCGAGAATTTCTCAGATATTTTTTCGAAAATTCGTCCATAAAAATTTACATACTACGTATACAATACAAATATACGTCCGTCAATTTCCATGTGCATTCCCCTGACACGTACTGTTCCACGCGTCAGAGAATTTACATCCACTTTCCATATTACAAACAGTACTCGTAATGTATATTTATTCGCGCATTAATTATATGAATATAAATATGGAGTGCGATACATGCGTCTGAAGCCGATGCGTTAGGCGGCTCCTCCACCTTCCCCCCCCCCCCCCCCCTCCCTTTGCCTTCCGCGCTGAAGTCTCACACCCACAGCCTAAAGGAATTAACACCTTCTTTCTTCGGATCACCTCGACTGGATCTGAAGAACGAGAATTCCGACAGAGTTTGATGCCAGGAAGCATTTGATGCGGTGATTGCGTCGAAATTGAGCGGTAATCGAGTGATCTCGATGAGAAATCCCATCTTTTGTGGTCGTTGTTGAGCAAGTCTGGATCTTGGGCGACATGGGTTGCTTCCCGTGCTTCGAATCGGAGGAGGCAGCGCAGCTCAGTCACGTGAATGATTGCGACCGCAAGAGAGAGGAGCAGCCCATGGTGGCGCCCCCCGTCGAAAAGTTGTCCTCTGGTAAGTTTTAGGCCCTCAGTCTATGAGATGTTGCTCCTAGGGGATCTGATCCGTATCCGAAGAGTTCTGCATCTGATATCTTTCCGATCTCTGAGCTGGATGTCGGGAAATATGATTTAGATGACTCGGTAGTTTTGTCATCTCTCGTGGTTTTGCCATCTTCCGGGATACTCGTTTTCTGCTTCAACTATAAAGATGGATACTTGAACCAGATGAAATTTGTCATATTCTTTTCCTCTCCTCTAGATGTTTATTAGGTGTGTGATTTTTCTAATGGTTGGGTTTGCCTTGGAGATCTTTGTTGAGTCGGATCTCGTCTATTTCGAAGTCATTGAGTTCCACTTGATGAGATGACACATTTCAGAACCTATGGCGTACCTCGAAATCTGCTTATTTTAATTTTCCTGACTGATTCATGACTTTGCAGGGGATGATAGAATACGGACCAGAAACGATGTGAATGTAAAAAAGGAATCACTGGGTCCCAAGGAGGGGTCTGATTTTGCTATTTCGGCACACACTTTCACGTTTCGTGAGCTTTCGTCTGCAACAGGTAATTTTAGAGCAGAGTCATTGCTCGGGGAAGGAGGATTTGGACGGGTCTACAGAGGTCGTCTGGAAACTACTGGTCAGGTACTCTTTCAAATGTGAAGATTTTTGTTTGTGAGTTAGTCAATTTTGATCTGCTCCTTTCTGCTGGAGTATTGATTAAGGCTTCATTAACCTGTGTCAAGCTTCACAGTAGTTTTGAAGTTGGTATTTTCACACTATGTAACATGATAAGAAACATGAAATATGGATTTAGTTGCATAGAGCTAGTGTTTCTTTGGCATTGAGATTGTAGCTGTACCTCTTTATATTATGGGGATGGATGTCTGGGTGTGCCTGCAGGTTGTGGCTGTAAAACAACTCGACAGAAATGGACTCCAAGGAAATAGGGAGTTCCTAGTGGAGGTCCTTATGCTTAGCATGTTGCATCACCCCAACCTTGTGAATCTAATTGGTTATTGTGCTGATGGAGACCAACGGCTTCTTGTCTATGAGTATATGTCCATGGGATCATTGGAAGATCATCTACATGGTACGATCTCTATATGCTGACATGGTAGTCTTAGTTGATTCATCATAAAGTGTGGGTCTTCTTTTGTTTCTTTCAGAACAGTACTCTTTGTTTGGATTACTTTTGGCTACATCAATTGTCACATTCTTAGGCTAAGTTGCTAATCTCTCTTGGATGATTTATCTTTTTCTTCTACTTATTTGTGTGAATTCGAAGATGCCTAGATTCATGAGTCATCCCATAAAGGGCGTATCCAGTGCATGAGGCTTCCGCTAATGCGGGGTGTGGGAAAGAATTTTTATAGGGCCTTATAGCGTGGAGAAGATTTATTCAGACTTGCTTCTAAGTTGATGAGATTCTTAGTCCCTTTTATAAGCTTCTTGAGTTTATAGGCATTTTCTTTCCTTAACATGCTTGTTTTTGGTCCTTATTGGCATGGGGAATGAAATGGATGTCCCGGCTAAACCTAAATAGAGGTTGCAGCTTCCATATGCAATTATGTATAACTTTAGGGATGTCATTTCTTCATTTACTCTTCACTTTTAAAATGAACATTTATAATTATATAATTAGTTAGTAATTATATTTTATAACTTCTAGGGATATAATTTCTTCATTTGTTGAGTCTGCATTTTGTAGTTTTATATTACAAAAACTAGTGTTAGGTAGGTACTATAAAACTTCATTTTTAGAACTTAACTTCTATCAGAAGATTTTCTTCTTACGTAGGAGAGCCATTGCTTATAAGGACCACATAATCTATCTCAAGTGTAACTACATTGTGATGATGCTTCACTTGAATTTCTCTCAATATATTATTGTGACTTATCATATGTATACTGAACATGGGATGAACATATTATTTCCTAAAATTAGGCATAATTTTTTTGTTCCTTTATGTTTGTTATTTTCTATGTGAATTATCATAATGGGCAATAATAATCTTATTCATGCATTGATTTTGTTATTATTGTAATATCCATGGCTTCTTTTAATACAAGGAATTTTACGTCCTTGCATTGGTGGTTCCCAAATGGATTGTATAAAAAAATTTTAGTTCAAATGGTGTATAGGGATTCTGTAACTTGCATCTTCATTTTCTACTTGATTGCAAAGAGATATTTCAAATTTCGGAGTTTTTATTGTTTTCATACATGGTTTATGCTCTATTATCATTTTGGTGGATTAGGAAATTAGCAACTGATAAATTTAAATTACTATGATAATACTAGCTGACCTTTTGTCATTGATTCTTCTCTGTATAACTATACTACTTTATTGCTTCTTGACACAAGAAATGAAATTGGCTTTCCTTCAATTTTTACGTTGTTAAATATTTCCAATTGTTTCCACGAGTGCGGTTTGACCATTTAACAGTTGACATATGACTTGTCAGCTTAACCTAATTTAACCTAGTCAAAGTAGGTTATAGTAGTCTACACTGTCATTATCCAGTCTAAGAGTCCTAAATCAGTTCAAACTTGTCAGATCACCTCTAGATCACACAATATTTTAGACAGTTCGGAGAAGTACTCCTAGAAGTTTAATACTCATTGAGGCATGGATGAGAGCTGGAGACATTAACAGCTTAGATAATCAGCTGTCTCCTTTTTCTTAGTTCAATTGGGACTCAATGAAGGATTGGTTATTCGCTGTATAATCCTAGATGTAGTAAAACTAGAACTAGATCAGGTTATAAGAGTCTATTGGCGGGTGATTTTGTAGCCCAAAAGGGATAGAATTAGTATTAGCCATGCTAAATTCTCCTTTTCTTATCTCTACTTCTCTCTTTTGAATCTCATTTTTGAACTTTTCTCCATATTCTCTTCCTTTGAGTATACTATTTTTCCTTAAAAGAAGGTGTTCGGAGAGAAGAGCCCCTTTGTCAGACCTGTGGCCATTGTACAGGGGAATCCTTCCCCTACCTAGGTGGTTAGTGGTTATGGAGGATATTTTCTACAATGATCTAGTAGCGATGTAGCAACTAGGATTTGGCATAGGTGCCTAGGATGGTAGGTGGCTAGGATGGCAATGTTGGTTCAGGTGGCAATGGTGACAGTGGTCGGTCCATGTGGCTGGGTTGACAATGCTGGTTTAGATGGTTAGGAGAACAAGGCTTGTCATGCATCAGGTATATCAGAGCTGGTTTCACATGAGATCTACTAGGGCTGGTTATGCATCAGCCTGCTCAGGGATTGTCATCCACGTGTCAAGGTGGGAGAGGCCTGTTGTTATTCCCCCATATCAATTGGCCATCATTATGGTATGAGAATAGGATATCTGAGTGTCATATTGCATATTTGCTTGACTTTGTTACACGACATTGGGATGAGCTATCTGGTTGATCATGATCGAGCTGCTTTATTGTGTTTTACCACCAGGCTGCATTATTGTTGAATGGTTTTATGATCGATTTACTTTATTTCTGAGCTATTTTATGAACGAGTTGCTTTATTGTTGAGCAGCAAGCTATTTGACAGCTAGAGATATTGTTATTAACCAACCTATTCAATTATCTTCAGACCTTCCACCTGATAAGGAACCACTTGACTGGAATACAAGGATGAAGATTGCAGCTGGTGCAGCCAAGGGATTGGAGTACCTCCATAACAAAGCCAGCCCTCCAGTTATATACCGAGATTTGAAATCCTCCAACATACTATTAGATAAGGGCTTCCACCCAAAGCTCTCTGATTTTGGGCTTGCAAAGCTTGGTCCAGTTGGTGACAAATCTCATGTCTCAACAAGGGTGATGGGAACTTACGGATATTGTGCTCCAGAATATGCCATGACTGGACAATTAACAGTTAAATCTGACATTTACAGCTTTGGAGTTGTATTATTGGAGTTGATTACTGGACGGAAGGCTGTTGAAACTACCAAATCACATGCGGAACAAAATCTTGTTTCATGGGTAAGCTTATTTAGTGTGGTTTTTTAGGGAATATTTGATCTTTCATGTCATAGTGTTTTAGAGGAAATGCTATTCCTGTTTTACTCCAGTGCTTTTCCACTTCATTTATCTTATATATGCAGTCTGTAGTACAGCTAGAAGTGTGGAGTGTCTGGACACTTCTGCTCAATATTAAATGGTTCATCTGTTTCTTCCTAGTAAAACTGAGACAGCCATGTGATGGGATGGTCTAGTCTCCTGAGTTCATTTATAGTATTATATTTTGACATCAAAAATATTTTAAGAAAGCATGTATTTTGTTAGTTGTTTGTATATGATAAAAGTTTAGGTGCTTAGCATGTTATTGTTGATTTATTTGAATGATAGAATGATGCATATTTGTGCTTTTGTACTATAAGCTGCTCTTATGATGTGACCAGATTTTTAAGTTTACGTCATGCACGTTTAGGATTGAATCATTAAATTTTACTTCATCGTGCAAATGTGTCGCGAGTGATGTGAAAGCATATGACTGACTATTTGATGCTTATAAATTGTATAAGTTTCAAGAAAAATGGTTTCTTTCACAATAGACTTAATATTATATTAAGGATTTCAAGGGTAGTAAATATTTGAAATGGTGTAGGGATGCCTTTAAATCCGTCAAGACGAAGACAATAAAATAGTATAAATTATACCTAGTAGTAGCCTTAGTGAGAGGAATATTGAATTAAAAAATAAAATGATTTTCATGGTACAATGTGTGCAAAGATTATATGTAATCATCTTATGAGAAATGTACCTTGGATTATATGTAATAATCTTATATGTAAATAGTGGTCCAACATATTGGATATAGTTTAATTCCACCAGGGATCTTATCTATAAGATGGCCTTGGGTTTAGTACATTTCTTAGCAAAATAACTATTTTATTTTCTTAATTATAAGTGACGTATCTAGGTAAAAGAACTTATTATAAAAATGTGTAATGAATAGAAGATTAAACTAAAAGTAAAAGATGAATATGGATATGTGGTCACACTTAGACATGACAATACTAGATATATTAATATAATTGATATATTAGAATCACATGATAGATATAGATCATATATGAGTTGCTGTATTTTTCTTTTAATTTTGTGGGGTGTGGTTTTCTTATCATCTTGATGTACAAGATGACATATTTGATTCAGCCTTACTTGCCTTGTCCTATAATGGAGACTCCTTGTATTATCAAGTATTTATAATACTCATCACCTCTGTCCCCTCCGCAGATGAACCTAATAGAGTAAATATTATTGATCCAGTTTTAGATATTCCTACCAGTGATCCTTATCTTTATGCAGAAGATGATGTGGTAAGACTGGTTCCAATGGGCAGGTACAATGCAGAATTAATTTGAGTGTTACAAAATTGTCAGAGAGAATTTTATAATATATGATTTTATTCATTTCATAGTCCCTTAAATTTGTTAGATGTAGTATTTTGAATTTTCTTTTTATGTTGGTGTAATATGGTGTCTTCCACTATTATTAATGATATCACTTTTGGTTATAGTATATGAGATATGATTTCACATTAGATGACCATGAGTTTTACTGGTTCGGAGAGATGTAATTGGAGTTAGACTAGTTTAATTCATGGATAATATGTGGCATCTACGTTGTACCTAGTTTTGGAGAAGGACAATGATATCATAGTGGACCTAATATTAGGTATGATAAGAAACTCTTTAAGTAATTCACTGATAGGATCAAATCACATCACAGCATGGAAGTCAACTACTGGACTAAGCCTCACATAATTAATTAGTCTGATTTTTTAATATGTTTGGCATTATATCTGATACAAAGTCATAAAGTGAGGGAGATCATACACGCCAGTTTATTGGATGTTGGAGGAGAATGAAGTTTGGTTTATAGAGCTAAACGTGTCTATGGCTTATATATTTTGGTCGAGTGATTCATACCGTCAAGTGATCCATTCAGTTACTACGTCTCAAAATTTTCAAAATATCCATGAAACTTATTACATTACATTTCCAGTGCATTTCAAAATATCACATATATGTGCGTTCTTACAGGCTCGTCCTATGTTCAATGACCGAAGGAAACTACCAAGTCTGGCCGATCCAAAGCTACAGGGTCGATATCCCATGCGTGGGGTCTATCAAGCTCTTGCTGTGGCATCTATGTGCATCCAAGAAGAAGCTGCCTCTCGTCCTGCCATCGCTGATGTTGTCACCGCTCTGTCCTATTTGGCATCCCAAGCATATGATCCTGGTACATGTCCCACATCTAACAATAGACCTGGTGGTGAAAGAAGAAACAGGAGTGCTGATGAGGGAGGTGGAAGAATGCCAGCTCTGAACGGTGATGCAGAAACTGCCCATAATTGGCAAATGAATGGTGAGAACACTTCAAAAGAGACAAGTGCAAACGTGAGGCAGGGCTTTGACCGGGAACGAGCTTTGGCAGAAGCAAAGATATGGGGGGAGAACTGGCGAGAGAAGACGCAAGCTAAAGCTAATGCAGAGGAAAACTTTCATGTCGCAAGTGCAATCGGATAGGGAATTTGGCAGAAAGCTTCTCTACCCATTTTTTTGTGTATAAAGAGTGTTAGAGTTGTGGGTCCTGGTTTCCTTCCTATGAAGATCTTTCTTTTCCATCATTCTTAGGAGATGTGAATGGTAACTGGGGACCTGGTATGCTGCTTGTAAAATAAAAGGAGTATTTATGAGGTGGAAGAAAACTATACATCGTCAACTTTCTACATAATAAATTTCCTGAATGGATTTTGCATTCTTTGTTGCAGTACTATGGGGTTTGTATCTGACTCAACTTTGGATGATGAATAGTTAAGAGACTTCTCTATTTTTTTCCTTTTATGAAGAAGCAATTGCAGTTGTTTTATCTTTTTGCTGCAGGTCTGCTTTCACCATAAGAAATATTTCGTGTTTATGATGATTTCTTGTGCAGAGATGTTTAGAAATATTTCATGTCTCCACGAGAAGTCCTCCCAAAGCTTAGAAGCATCCGTTGTAGTTGGGAGGCCGGAACAGATCTCTATGATGCAAAGCAAAGAATCTTTTCTTCTGTGATGCAATCAAGGCTGACACACTGATACAATTTCTACTGGTGATGCAATGTTTTGCCACACTCTTTCCATCTTTTCTCTCTCTGTTACTTTCCAAAGAATAAGGTTATCTACCCTTTCTTCTAATCTTTTTCTTGTTGCATCGGCCAAAAAAGTAGCAAGTCCTGTTGGATAGCAAAAACTGGTTTGTATTGTTTGGTTAAGCTTTTCTCTTTTTTTTGTCATCTTTGCACTTAATCTTCCATAAATTGTCATCGTTTATGAATGACTATGATCGATTGATCGGTGAGCCGATGATGTCTTCTGCAACGGTAGTCGGAGAGAGTGTGAACGTATGTATCGAGTTAAAGTAGCCTGAATCACTAATTAGTACGTCAAAAGCCCAATCAATCCCTTATTTAAAAGCAAAAAACTATGGCTCCAAGTGAGATTTTTTTTTTCCTGAAATAGCACTTTGTGTTTGTGGTTAATTTGCCCATTTTTGGTTTTCTATTTTCAGATCTTCTGCACTGTTTTTTTTTTGCAGGGTATATATACACTTGTCCAATCTTTTCTATCTGTCAATTCAGATAAAGTCAAGATTTATTTCTTTCTTTCATCTTAATATGCAGGGTCTTGTTATAAACATTATAAAAAAAACTCTAAGCATTTGATTCAAATTAAAATATCTCATTCTTAACCAAGTTCAAAAATCCACCAAAATCAATAATATATACATAATTCTCTATGGTAGTCTAACAAGATAAGTTCAAAAAAATTCTCCTCACACTGTGTGACAATTCCGAGGTGCATTAAGGACTCATCACACAATATTCAAACACAATAAATTTAGCTGTTCAATGAGGCACTCCAGTGCAAAATCTATCATGTTAATTCAAAATATCTGAAACTACAGGGAAGAAGTCCAAAACTTCAAATCACCTCTAACAAGAATCAAACAACCTAAAGAAACAATTAATCAGCTTGATGCTGATACCATATCATAAATACAGTAATGAAAATGAATTAACGGATTCTGACTGCAATATAAACAATTAAACAAACTCCACTTTCCCTGTATGTATGGACTGTAGCTTTCTCATCATGAGCATGCTTATCTCCATGAAACGCTGAGCACAATTGGTAAGGCAAACTGATTCTTTTGTGAGCTGAACTTATTGCCGGGAGTCCCAGTGATGCACTTGCCCCAACATTGTTCAGTAAGTTCCCCCATCATCTTATTAATCATAGCTTTCTTATTCTCTTGCTACAGAATAAAGCAAATCAGATGAAATGAATGAAAAATGGGGAATTACATTTTAAATTGGTTATCAAAATTCAGAACAAGTAAATGCAAATCAATAAGGTAAATCCCAACCCATCTTTTATCTAAATCAATATGAAACACACTAGAAAACGCACACTATCATATTATGCATCAGCACAATTCAATCATCATATTTTATTCACTATCTTAATCAAACAGATAAAACATCCCCAAGAAATAGAAAACTAAAAGACTAAACATGCTAATCCATCAACCATTTATCTCCATTCCACACAATGTCACTAGCAAAATAGACTCCATCCGATCCTCTTGTTAGCTTTTGAACCTTGAAAAATACAGATGTGCTAAATCAGCTACTGAATGTGAGACTGCATCATTAAAAAAAAGCAAACTTTGCATGTCGAGCACAACTGAGCTTTTTTGAACAAAACCGCCAGCAAAGGAGGTCTGTCTTCTACAATTATCCTTGTAATTCTTTCATTTACATTTCCACATGAAACAGAGGTAGGAAGCATACCTTCCATCTAAGTAAACTAAAAACACCCCTACTAATATATTCATGAAAGGATTAAGTGAAATCCATGGAGAGATTAAATACAATTACTACAAATTTATCATTCGTATTTCAGAAGGTTATATAACTTGCAGACCGAATTGGAAGTCAAGCGAGAAAGCTGGTTAATGAACAAATGGGTGAACGAAGCACATAAAATGTGCGTATTCATTCGTATAAATACAAAATGAAAAAAGAAAAAGAAAGAAAAAGGTGACATCAACAACAATTTGTCAACTTTAGGTATCATGAAAATGGTCAGAAATCTCGTGTGGAAATGACCATCGCATCGACAGATGCTGCATTATCAAAGATTTTCATCATTCCATTGTAGCACGAATTAGAAAGTCCATGGATACACGAAGATCCAAACAGACATTAGAAGGAATTGTTCACGGAATCGAAATTAGATTTGATCCCCAAAAAAAAACCTGACTTTGTGACTCATGCGGTCGACATAAACAACAACGAAAAAACCCAAAAAGAAAAAAAAAAGTTTTTTTTCTTCCTTTTCCCAATACCAATCCACGATCCACGAACAAAAACACGTCTGTCAACATCTAGTATCGCACATATGCCAAAAGGAAGACCAAGAAAAAAAATATTTATCTTTAACAAAATCAAACAATATGCATCATATAGAACCCCAACCATAACGTTAATTGCTGCGAAAAAATTCATCTGACTATGACAAAAAAAAAAAATATATGACAAAAAAATCAATAAAGGGGAGGAGTATGAAGAAAGGGTATCATCGCGTGTTTCTAAGCTTCAGAAACACGTGCAACTCTTGCAAGCCGTCCATTGTGATCCCAATCAAAACCCCTCAAACAAGATCAAGAGACGAAATCTTGGACCCTAGCATGATCTCTGCCAAAACAAGCAAAACCCATCAAACCCTAATGTGTCGGCCGTGACACCGTGAAGCGGATACATATATATATATATATATATATATAGAGAGAGAGAGAGAGAGAGGGTGTCAGCGGGAGGGCTGCACGGAAAAACCTAACCGACCCGGAAACCTACGCTTGAAACGCTTTTGAACGCCTTCTATTGTCATTGCAGGCTTCGCCTTTGAGCTTTGGGCTTTGGGCTTTGGGACGGTTCATAAACAGACCAGCGGTACTCTTGAGTTCCCTACGTCTCCTGAAAAGAGTAGCCTTCTTGCCCATCCTAACGCAGTATGTACAAAACCAATCTAACACACAAGTGCTTTGATGCCCCGAATACGAGAAGTCATAAGCTAAAATTATACTGCTAATGATAAATTAATTATATGATATTTAAAGTCAAATCATACAATATAGGCCGACTCTATCGGGCTAGATGCAATTTCCTTCACGAATCGGGGGCACTGATGTCAATCTGACGATATGGGGAAAGCCAAGTCAGCAATCTACAAACAATATTCTTTGGTTACTCTCTACAGCCGTACTGTGTATGTAATGTACATCACAGTCCACAAATCACATTTCCAATCAATATCGTATGCAGTCATTCCCCTTTGGAATTAGAATTGACAGGTTTTGTTGTCCAGTTTGCATGGGGACTCACTCACGTAAGCAATTATGTTATCAGGCTTTGTCATCTTAGAGGATCTCTTCATGTTTTAAGGTTACCTATTGCGTGCCTCGTTCTTTTACGTGCTAAATTTGGAACCGTAAAATATGGGGATAGGAGTATGTTGTTCCTCCTCCCCCGATTGTGCATGGAGACGGACATCTCTTTGGTGCCATAGACATATCAAAGGAATCACGATGCATAATCAAAATTGCCCCCCACCTATCTATCTATGGATAGTACAACCATAGTGGACGACGAGTGGATCTACAATCATGAACACCTAACTTCTTTTGACGCTAAGGGTCGGGTTGACAGACCTTTCGTGGCTGTTCTAAAGATGAGACCATGTGGTTGTGAAGTTCGACTATAACGAGATGTTGTAATGCGTCTTATTTTTTTAATGCGCAGGTCACCGAAACATATTATCGGTGCAAAGACATTGAATTGTCCACAGCCGTATATTCTTCCATCGTGTTATGTAATATAATATAATATCGATACGTAATCAGTGAAGTTGTAAGTCTCATGGTAACTTGTGCTTTTTATAATGCTGGCAATAATGAAATGAATCATGACTTGGTTGTGCTTTGGTACCAAACCGCGTGGGCTGGCATTATAATCACATGGTCGGCTTTTGTTGTGTTTTAGACTTGTACTGTTCGTTAAGTTAGATCAATTATTCATGAGCTGGATTCCAGCAATCGAAAAGCTAGAAAGGGCCACACATTTGATATTAGATAAAAACCATTGTTTATTTGATTTCTTATCTTATAATTTCCAAGGTTGCAGCTTCTGAATGGTTTTTGCTTGATCCCTAATTAATAAAGCCATGTCAGTAGTAACTTAACACTGCTTCCTCTCCGTGTAGGTTCATTGCTCCATGCTTCACTACAAGGTAGTAGTAGGATGTACTTGAATATATATTTTATATCGGTGCTCTCACTTTCTTTCTCAAACTTTCATACCGTCGTGATCAGGTTCTTCCATTTTGGTGTATCAAAGAAGACATTTCACACTTTGGAAATCGGATTTGATGTTGAACTGATTATAAAAT